>NW_026776995.1:15000-17500 GCF_030936135.1 Gavia stellata
CTACCGGGCTCCGGCGCCGGCCGCCTCGTCTACCGGGCTCCGGCGCCGGCCGCCACGTCTACCGGGCTCCGGCGCCGGCCGCCACGTCTACCGGGCTCCGGCGCCGGCCGCCTCGTCTACCGGGCTCCGGCGCCGGCCGCCTCGTCTACCGGGCTCCGGCGCCGGCCGCCTCGTCTACCGGGCTCCGGCGCCGGCCGCCTCGTCTACCGGGCTCCGGCGCCGGCCGCCTCGTCTACCGGGCTCCGGCGCCGGCCGCCTCGTCTACCGGGCTCCGGCGCCGGCCGCCTCGTCTACCGGGCTCCGGCGCCGGCCGCCACGTCTACCGGGCTCCGGCGCCGGCCGCCACGTCTACCGGGCTCCGGCGGGACTTGGTCGCAGTTCTCGAGCTGAACGGTAGACCTGTTTGCCGCGCCGCTCGCGGGGACGTGACCAAGGGGTCGCTGTGTCGCGCTGCCTCCAGTTACGTCATCGTAACAGGCAGCGTCATTGGCGGGCCTCCCCGGCGGGAGGAGTTAGCGCTCTTGGAGTTCGCAGGGGCTGTGGACTTAGTGGTACGTTCTATATGCGCGAGCGGTGGCTCGCGGGCAGGGCAGTAGGAGCGCGACTCGACCCGCGCGGCTGGGGCGCTTGGCGGCCGTTGTGGCGGTTGCCTCGGCGTGTTTGGCCGTTTTTCCGCCCGTTCGGGACGGTTGCCCGCGCGGCCGATGGCGGCCGAGGCCCATGCTGGTCCGTGGTGAGGCACCGGAGATGCTCGTGAAGCATGCCGGCTGCTGCCGCGCTCGCGAGCGCCCGGGGACGGGGGGACGGGCGCGCGGCGCAGTCGTGCCTCGGCTTTTTGGGCTTTTTGCGGTTGTTCCCCCTCCCTCTTCCTTCTCCGGCCCTAAGCTGGAGCCCGCGAGGCAGGCCGGCAAGAGCGTCGCAGCCGGTCCCGGTGGCTGGCAGCCCGAGCGCAGTGCGTCAGGGAGTCGGGAGGTGTGCCTCGCGCCTCCGGTGGCCTTACTCCCTGGCTCCAGAAACACCCGCCAACGGCACGGGTGAGGCGTGGCGTGTGGCGTCTCGCCTGCCCGTTTTTTGGGTGGCTTTTTGTGTTTTCCCCGTCCTTTTTTCTTCCCCCCCCCCCCCCCCCCGGCTTTTCTCCGGCCTCTCTCTCCCTCTGCAGGGCGAGTGGTATCATCCTGCTGGGCGGGCGTAGACGGGCGACCGGCGGCGGTCGTGCCGGTGCTCTCGAACGCGGGCAAAGCCCGGCGACCGGCGGCGGTCGGTACCGGTGCTCTCGAACGCGGGCAAAGCCCGGCGACCGGCGGCGGTCGGTGCCGGTGCTCTCGAACGCGGCAAAGCCCGGCGACCGGCGGCGGTCGGTGCCGGTGCTCTCGAACGCGGCAAAGCCCGGCGACCGGCGGCGGTCGGTGCCGGTGCTCTCGAACGCGGCAAAGCCCGGCGACCGGCGGCGGTCGTGCCGGTGCTCTCGAACGCGGGCAAAGCCCGGCGACCGGCGGCGGTCGGTGCCGGTGCTCTCGAACGCGGGCAAAGCCCGGCGACCGGCGGCGGTCGGTGCCGGTGCTCTCGAACGCGGCAAAGCCCGGCGACCGGCGGCGGTCGGTGCCGGTGCTCTCGAACGCGGCAAAGCCCGGCGACCGGCGGCGGTCGTGCCGGTGCTCTCGACCGCCGAAGGAGCGCGTGGAGTCGCAGGTGTGCTGCGGCCTTCCAGCGTTCCCGTTGACGTCGCTCAAGGGACTCGTTGCACGGAGCGGGTGGCGCCGGCGGCACCTGTCCCGGTCCCCCTCCTTCGACCGCTGCAGAGCCGCAGGCAGCGCGCGCCGAGGCGTCCCCGGGTGCCCTCCCGGGGGGTGGCGCTGGGCGTGTGCGGCCGTCGCTGTCCCAGGAGCGTGGCCTCGGCTTTTCCGCCCTCTCTCCCCTTCAACCGATCGATGAGGCTTTTCGGGTCGCGTCGGAAAGGGCCCCCGGCGGGCCGGCTCTTCCGTGCTCCCTGGAACGGGGAGGCACGGCGGTGTCCGGTGGTCAGGCAGGGTGGTCTCCTTTCCCGTTCGCTTCCCGTGGTGTGGCTGTGAGGTGTTGCCCTCGTCCCCCCCCGAGCGAAGGGGGCCGTGGCGATGGCGGCGGGGCGCGTGCCTCGCCGCGTCCCGTGGCCCCCCCCCCTCCCCGTTGGGCGGGGTTCCTGGGGCGGCTTCTTCACCGAACGGGGCTGTGTGACGGCCGCGTGGCCCCGCGAGCTCTCAGGTGTCCGCAAACGACGCGAGGCGCCGGTGCCAGCCTCGGTCCGGGTACCCGTGGGTGCCGGCCGCGAGCAGCGCTGGGCGGTGGGGCGGCCTGAGCCAAGAGACTGGGGCGAGCGAGCGAGCGTGGGGCTGCACCTGCCCGGGTGGGCCCCCCGAGGGGTCGCGCGTGCGGTGGGGGGGGCGTTCCCCGCTGCCGCCGCTGCGACGGCGTCGGCTCTTCGTGCCGCACCCCCGCCCGCTGCGGAGCGAGCCGCCCCGGCAGG
>NW_026776995.1:30000-32500 GCF_030936135.1 Gavia stellata
GTCTGCCGGGCTCGGGCGCCGGCCGCCACGTCTGCCGGGCTCCGGCCCCGTTTGACAGGTCTACCGGGCTCCGGCGCCGGCCGCCACGTCTGCCGGGCTCCGGCGCCGGCCGCCACGTCTACCGGGCTCCGGCGCCGGCCGCCACGTCTACCGGGCTCCGGCGCCGGCCGCCTCGTCTACCGGGCTCCGGCGCCGGCCGCCTCGTCTACCGGGCTCCGGCGCCGGCCGCCTCGTCTACCGGGCTCCGGCGCCGGCCGCCTCGTCTACCGGGCTCCGGCGCCGGCCGCCACGTCTACCGGGCTCCGGCGCCGGCCGCCACGTCTACCGGGCTCCGGCGCCGGCCGCCTCGTCTACCGGGCTCCGGCGCCGGCCGCCTCGTCTACCGGGCTCCGGCGCCGGCCGCCTCGTCTACCGGGCTCCGGCGCCGGCCGCCTCGTCTACCGGGCTCCGGCGCCGGCCGCCTCGTCTACCGGGCTCCGGCGCCGGCCGCCTCGTCTACCGGGCTCCGGCGCCGGCCGCCTCGTCTACCGGGCTCCGGCGCCGGCCGCCACGTCTACCGGGCTCCGGCGCCGGCCGCCACGTCTACCGGGCTCCGGCGGGACTTGGTCGCAGTTCTCGAGCTGAACGGTAGACCTGTTTGCCGCGCCGCTCGCGGGGACGTGACCAAGGGGTCGCTGTGTCGCGCTGCCTCCAGTTACGTCATCGTAACAGGCAGCGTCATTGGCGGGCCTCCCCGGCGGGAGGAGTTAGCGCTCTTGGAGTTCGCAGGGGCTGTGGACTTAGTGGTACGTTCTATATGCGCGAGCGGTGGCTCGCGGGCAGGGCAGTAGGAGCGCGACTCGACCCGCGCGGCTGGGGCGCTTGGCGGCCGTTGTGGCGGTTGCCTCGGCGTGTTTGGCCGTTTTTCCGCCCGTTCGGGACGGTTGCCCGCGCGGCCGATGGCGGCCGAGGCCCATGCTGGTCCGTGGTGAGGCACCGGAGATGCTCGTGAAGCATGCCGGCTGCTGCCGCGCTCGCGAGCGCCCGGGGACGGGGGGACGGGCGCGCGGCGCAGTCGTGCCTCGGCTTTTTGGGCTTTTTGCGGTTGTTCCCCCTCCCTCTTCCTTCTCCGGCCCTAAGCTGGAGCCCGCGAGGCAGGCCGGCAAGAGCGTCGCAGCCGGTCCCGGTGGCTGGCAGCCCGAGCGCAGTGCGTCAGGGAGTCGGGAGGTGTGCCTCGCGCCTCCGGTGGCCTTACTCCCTGGCTCCAGAAACACCCGCCAACGGCACGGGTGAGGCGTGGCGTGTGGCGTCTCGCCTGCCCGTTTTTTGGGTGGCTTTTTGTGTTTTCCCCGTCCTTTTTTCTTCCCCCCCCCCCCCCCCGGCTTTTCTCCGGCCTCTCTCTCCCTCTGCAGGGCGAGTGGTATCATCCTGCTGGGCGGGCGTAGACGGGCGACCGGCGGCGGTCGTGCCGGTGCTCTCGAACGCGGGCAAAGCCCGGCGACCGGCGGCGGTCGGTACCGGTGCTCTCGAACGCGGGCAAAGCCCGGCGACCGGCGGCGGTCGGTGCCGGTGCTCTCGAACGCGGCAAAGCCCGGCGACCGGCGGCGGTCGGTGCCGGTGCTCTCGAACGCGGCAAAGCCCGGCGACCGGCGGCGGTCGGTGCCGGTGCTCTCGAACGCGGCAAAGCCCGGCGACCGGCGGCGGTCGTGCCGGTGCTCTCGAACGCGGGCAAAGCCCGGCGACCGGCGGCGGTCGGTGCCGGTGCTCTCGAACGCGGGCAAAGCCCGGCGACCGGCGGCGGTCGGTGCCGGTGCTCTCGAACGCGGCAAAGCCCGGCGACCGGCGGCGGTCGGTGCCGGTGCTCTCGAACGCGGCAAAGCCCGGCGACCGGCGGCGGTCGTGCCGGTGCTCTCGACCGCCGAAGGAGCGCGTGGAGTCGCAGGTGTGCTGCGGCCTTCCAGCGTTCCCGTTGACGTCGCTCAAGGGACTCGTTGCACGGAGCGGGTGGCGCCGGCGGCACCTGTCCCGGTCCCCCTCCTTCGACCGCTGCAGAGCCGCAGGCAGCGCGCGCCGAGGCGTCCCCGGGTGCCCTCCCGGGGGGTGGCGCTGGGCGTGTGCGGCCGTCGCTGTCCCAGGAGCGTGGCCTCGGCTTTTCCGCCCTCTCTCCCCTTCAACCGATCGATGAGGCTTTTCGGGTCGCGTCGGAAAGGGCCCCCGGCGGGCCGGCTCTTCCGTGCTCCCTGGAACGGGGAGGCACGGCGGTGTCCGGTGGTCAGGCAGGGTGGTCTCCTTTCCCGTTCGCTTCCCGTGGTGTGGCTGTGAGGTGTTGCCCTCGTCCCCCCCCGAGCGAAGGGGGCCGTGGCGATGGCGGCGGGGCGCGTGCCTCGCCGCGTCCCGTGGCCCCCCCCCCTCCCCGTTGGGCGGGGTTCCTGGGGCGGCTTCTTCACCGAACGGGGCTGTGTGACGGCCGCGTGGCCCCGCGAGCTCTCAGGTGTCCGCAAACGACGCGAGGCGCCGGTGC
>NW_026776996.1:0-52413 GCF_030936135.1 Gavia stellata
TCAAGTTCAGAGGCCAAGTGTTTGTGGTTCGTTTGAGAGGTTACCAGTGGGAGATGAGGGCCAGCAAGAGCTTTCAGGGCTGGCACCTTTAGTCTAGGAGCAATCGCTGGACGTTCGCAATTTCGGTGTTGAGCTCTGGCCAGATTGAGCAGGAGAGGCTGTGTACGTTGGAAGTTTTAGTAGGCTAAACAAGTTCAGAGGCCAAGTGTTTGTGGTTCGTTTGAGAGGTTACCAGTGGGAGATGAGGACCAGCAAGAGCTTTCAGGGCTGGCACCTTTAGTCTAGGAGCAATCGCTTGACGTTCGCAATTTCGGTGTTGAGCTCTGGCCAGATTGAGCAGGACAGGCTGTGTACGTTGGAAGTTTTGGTAGCCTAAACAAGTTCAGAGGCCAAGTGTTTGTGGTTCGTTTGAGAGGTTACCAGTGGGAGATGAGGACCAGCAAGAGCTTTCAGGGCTGGCACCTTTAGTGTAGGAGCAATCGCTTGACGTTCGCAATTTCGGTGTTGAGCTCTGGCCAGATTGAGCAGGAGAGGCTGTGTACATTGGAAGTTTTAGTAGGCTAAACAAGTTCAGAGGCCAAGTGTTTGTGGTTCGTTTGAGAGGTTACCAGTGGGAGATGAGGACCAGCAAGTTCTTTCAGGGCTGGCACCTTTACTGTAGGAGCAATCGCTGGACGTTCGCAATTTCGGTGTTGAGCTCTGTTCAGATTGAGCAGGACAGGCTGTGTACGTTGGAAGTTTTAGTAGCCTAAACAAGTTCAGAGGCCAAGTGTTTGTGGTTCGTTTGAGAGGTTACCAGTGGGAGATGAGGACCAGCAAGAGCTTTCAGGGCTGGCACCTTTAGTGTAGGAGCAATCCCTGGACGTTCACAATTTCCGTGTTGAATTTTGGCCATACTGAGCAGGAGAGGCTGTGTACGTTGGCAGTTTTAGTAGGCTAAACAAGTTCAGAGGCCAAGTGTTTGTGGTTCGTTTGAGAGGTTACCAGTGGGAGATGAGGACCAGCAAGAGCTTTCAGGGCTGGCACGTTTACTGTAGGAGCAATCCCTGGACGTTCGCAATTTCGGTGTTGGGCTCTGGCCAGATTGAGCAGGAGAGGCTATGTACGTTGGAAGTTTTAGTAGGCTAAACAAGTTCAGAGCCCAAGTGTTTGTGGTTCGTTTGAGAGGTTACCAGTGGGAGATGAGGACCAGCAAGAGCTTTCAGGGCTGGCACCTTTAGTGTAGGAGCAATCGCTTGACGTTCGCAATTTCGGTGTTGAGCTCTGGCCAGATTGAGCAGGAGAGGCTATGTACGTTGGAAGTTTTAGTAGGCTAAACAAGTTCAGAGCCCAAGTGTTTGTGGTTCGTTTTCGAGGTTACCAGTGGGAGATGAGGACCAGCAAGAGCTTTCAGGGCTGGCACCTTTAGTGTAGGAGCAATCGCTGGACGTTCGCAATTTCGGTGTTGAGCTCTGGCCAGATTGAGCAGGAGAGGCTGTGTACGTTGGAAGTTTTAGTAGCCTAAACAAGTTCAGAGGCCAAGTGTTTGTGGTTCGTTTGAGAGGTTACCAGTGGGAGATGAGAACCAGCAAGAGCTTTCAGGGCTGGCACCTTTAGTGTAGGAGCAATCGCTGGACGTTCGCAATTTCGGTGTTGAGCTCTGGCCAGATTGAGCAGGAGAGGCTGTGTACGTCGGAAGTTTTAGTAGGCTAAACAAGTTCAGAGGCCAAGTGTTTGTGGTTCGTTTGAGAGGTTACCAGTGGGAGATGAGGACCAGCAAGAGCTTTCAGGGCTGGCACCTTTAGTGTAGGAGCAATCGCTGGACGTTCGCAATTTCGGTGTTGAGCTCTGGCCAGATTGAGCAGGACAGGCTGTGTACGTTGGAAGTTTTGGTAGCCTAAACAAGTTCAGAGGCCAAGTGTTTGTGGTTCGTTTGAGAGGTTACCAGTGGGAGATGAGGACCAGCAAGAGCTTTCAGGGCTGGCACCTTTAGTGTAGGAGCAATCGCTTGACGTTCGCAATTTCGGTGTTAGGCTCTGGCCAGATTGAGCAGGAGAGGCTGTGTACGTTGGAAGTTTTAGTAGGCTAAACAAGTTCAGAGGCCAAGTGTTTGTGGTTCGTTTGAGAGGTTACCAGTGGGAGATGAGGACCAGCAAGAGCTTTCAGGGCTGGCACCTTTAGTGTAGGAGCAATCGCTGGACGTTCGGAATTTCGGTGTTGAGCTCTGGTCAGATTGAGCAGGAGAGGCAGTGTACGTTGGAAGTTTTAGTAGCCTAAACAAGTTCAGAGGCCAAGTGTTTGTGGTTCGTTTGAGAGGTTACCAGTGGGAGATGAGGACCAGCAAGAGCTTTCAGGGCTGGCACCTTTAGTGTAGGAGCAATCGCTGGACGTTCGCAATTTCGGTGTTGAGCTCTGGCCAGATTGAGCAGGACAGGCTGTGTACGTTGGAAGTTTTAGTAGGCTAAACAAGTTCAGAGGCCAAGTGTTTGTGGTTCGTTTGAGAGGTTACCAGTGGGAGATGAGGACCAGCAAGAGCTTTCAGGGCTGGCACCTTTAGTGTAGGAGCAATCGCTGGACGTTCACAATTTCCGTGTTGAATTTTGGCCATACTGAGCAGGAGAGGCTGTGTACGTTGGAAGTTTTATTAGCCTAAACAAGTTCAGAGGCCAAGTGTTTGTGGTTCGTTTGAGAGGTTACCAGTGGGAGATGAGGACCAGCAAGAGCTTTCAGGGCTGGCACGTTTACTGTAGGAGCAATCCCTGGACGTTCGCAATTTCGGTGTTGGGCTCTGGCCAGATTGAGCAGGAGAGGCTATGTACGTTGGAAGTTTTAGTAGCCTAAACAAGTTCAGAGGCCAAGTGTTTGTGGTTCGTTTGAGAGGTTACCAGTGGGAGATGAGGACCAGCAAGAGCTTTCAGGGCTGGCACCTTTAGTGTAGGAGCAATCGCTGGACGTTCGCAATTTCGGTGTTGATCTCTGGCCAGATTGAGCAGGAGAGGCAGTGCACGTCGGAAGTTTTAGTAGGCTAAACAAGTTCAGAGGCCAAGTGTTTGTGGTTCGTTTGAGAGGTTACCAGTGGGAGATGAGGACCAGCAAGAGCTTTCAGGGCTGGCACCTTTAGTGTAGGAGCAATCGCTGTCCGTTCGCAATTTCGGTGTTGAGCTCTGGTCAGATTGAGCAGGAGAGGCTGTGTACGTTGGAAGTTTTAGTAGGCTAAACAAGTTCAGAGGCCAAGTGTTTGTGGTTCGTTTGAGAGGTTACCAGTGGGAGATGAGGGCCAGCAAGAGCTTTCAGGGCTGGCACCTTTAGTCTAGGAGCAATCGCTGGACGTTCGCAATTTCGGTGTTGAGCTCTGGCCAGACTGAGCAGGAGAGGCTGTGTACGTTGGAAGTTTTAGTAGGCTAAACAAGTTCAGAGGCCAAGTGTTTGTGGTTCGTTTGAGAGGTTACCAGTGGGAGATGAGGACCAGCAAGAGCTTTCAGGGCTGGCACCTTTAGTCTAGGAGCAATCGCTTGACGTTCGCAATTTCGGTGTTGAGCTCTGGCCAGATTGAGCAGGACAGGCTGTGTACGTTGGAAGTTTTGGTAGCCTAAACAAGTTCAGAGGCCAAGTGTTTGTGGTTCGTTTGAGAGGTTACCAGTGGGAGATGAGGACCAGCAAGAGCTTTCAGGGCTGGCACCTTTAGTGTAGGAGCAATCGCTTGACGTTCGCAATTTCGGTGTTGAGCTCTGGCCAGATTGAGCAGGAGAGGCTGTGTACGTTGGAAGTTTTAGTAGGCTAAACAAGTTCAGAGGCCAAGTGTTTGTGGTTCGTTTGAGAGGTTACCAGTGGGAGATGAGGACCAGCAAGAGCTTTCAGGGCTGGCACCTTTACTGTAGGAGCAATCGCTGGACGTTCACAATTTCCGTGTTGAATTTTGGCCATACTGAGCAGGAGAGGCTGTGTACGTTGGAAGTTTTATTAGCCTAAACAAGTTCAGAGGCCAAGTGTTTGTGGTTCGTTTGAGAGGTTACCAGTGGGAGATGAGGACCAGCAAGAGCTTTCAGGGCTGGCACGTTTACTGTAGGAGCAATCCCTGGACGTTCGCAATTTCGGTGTTGAGCTCTGGCCAGATTGAGCAGGAGAGGCTGTGTACGTTGGAAGTTTTAGTAGGCTAAACAAGTTCAGAGGCCAAGTGTTTGTGGTTCGTTTGAGAGGTTACAAGCGGGAGATGAGGACCAGCAAGAGCTTTCAGGGCTGGCACCTTTAGTGTAGGAGCAATCGCTGGACGTTCGCAATTTCGGTGTTGAGCTCTGGCCAGATTGAGCAGGAGAGGCTGTGTACGTTGGAAGTTTTAGTAGGCTAAACAAGTTCAGAGGCCAAGTGTTTGTGGTTCGTTTGAGAGGTTACCAGTGGGAGATGAGGACCAGCAAGAGCTTTCAGGGCTGGCACCTTTAGTCTAGGAGCAATCGCTGGACGTTCGCAATTTCGGTGTTGAGCTCTGGCCAGATTGAGCAGGACAGGCTGTGTACGTTGGAAGTTTTAGTAGGCTAAACAAGTTCAGAGGCCAAGTGTTTGTGGTTCGTTTGAGAGGTTACCAGTGGGAGATGAGGACCAGCAAGAGCTTTCAGGGCTGGCACCTTTAGTGTAGGAGCAATCGCTGGACGTTCGCAATTTCGGTGTTGAGCTCTGGCCAGATTGAGCAGGAGAGGCTGTGTACGTTGGAAGTTTTGGTAGCCTAAAGAAGTTCAGAGGCCAAGTGTTTGTGGTTCGTTTGAGAGGTTACCAGTGGGAGATGAGGACCAGCAAGAGCTTTCAGGGCTGGCACCTTTAGTCTAGGAGCAATCGCTGGACGTTCGCAATTTCGGTGTTGAGCTCTGGCCAGATTGAGCAGGAGAGGCTGTGTACGTTGGAAGTTTTAGTAGCCTAAACAAGTTCAGAGGCCAAGTGTTTGTGGTTCGTTTGAGAGGTTACCAGTGGGAGATGAGGACCAGCAAGAGCTTTCAGGGCTGGCACCTTTAGTGTAGGAGCAATCGCTGGACGTTCGCAATTTCGGTGTTGAGCTCTGGCCAGATTGAGCAGGACAGGCTGTGTACGTTGGAAGTTTTAGTAGGCTAAACAAGTTCAGAGGCCAAGTGTTTGTGGTTCGTTTGAGAGGTTACCAGTGGGAGATGAGGACCAGCAAGAGCTTTCAGGGCTGGCACCTTTAGTGTAGGAGCAATCGCTTGACGTTCGCAATTTCGGTGTTAGGCTCTGGTCAGATTGAGCAGGAGAGGCTGTGTACGTTGGAAGTTTTAGTAGGCTAAACAAGTTCAGAGGCCAAGTGTTTGTGGTTCGTTTGAGAGGTTACCAGTGGGAGATGAGGACCAGCAAGAGGTTTCAGGGCTGGCACCTTTAGTGTAGGAGCAATCGCTGGACGTTCGCAATTTCGGTGTTGAGCTCTGGCCAGATTGAGCAGGAGAGGCTGTGTACGTTGGAAGTTTTAGTAGGCTAAACAAGTTCAGAGGCCAAGTGTTTGTGGTTCGTTTGAGAGGTTACCAGTGGGAGATGAGGACCAGCAAGAGCTTTCAGGGCTGGCACCTTTAGTGTAGGAGCAATCGCTGGACGTTCACAATTTCCGTGTTGAATTTTGGCCATACTGAGCAGGAGAGGCTGTGTACGTTGGAAGTTTTAGTAGGCTAAACAAGTTCAGAGGCCAAGTGTTTGTGGTTCGTTTGAGAGGTTACCAGTGGGAGATGAGGACCAGCAAGAGCTTTCAGGGCTGGCACGTTTACTGTAGGAGCAATCCCTGGACGTTCGCAATTTCGGTGTTGGGCTCTGGCCAGATTGAGCAGGAGAGGCTATGTACGTTGGAAGTTTTAGTAGGCTAAACAAGTTCAGAGGCCAAGTGTTTGTGGTTCGTTTGAGAGGTTACCAGTGGGAGATGAGGACCAGCAAGAGCTTTCAGGGCTGGCACCTTTAATGTAGGAGCAATCGCTGGACGTTCGCAATTTCGGTGTTGATCTCTGGCCAGATTGAGCAGGTGAGGCAGTGCACGTCGGAAGTTTTAGTAGGCTAAACAAGTTCAGAGGCCAAGTGTTTGTGGTTCGTTTGAGAGGTTACCAGTGGGAGATGAGGACCAGCAAGAGCTTTCAGGGCTGGCACCTTTAGTGTAGGAGCAATCGCTGTCCGTTCGCAATTTCGGTGTTGAGCTCTGGCCAGATTGAGCAGGAGAGGGAGTGTACGTTGGAAGTTTTGGTAGGCTAAACAAGTTCAGAGGCCAAGTGTTTGTGGTTCGTTTGAGAGGTTACCAGTGGGAGATGAGGACCAGCAAGAGCTTTCAGGGCTGGCACCTTTAGTGTAGGAGCAATCGCTGGACATTCGCAATTTCGGTGTTGAGCTCTGGCCAGATTGAGCAGGAGAGGCTGTGTACGTTGGAAGTTTTAGTAGCCTAAACAAGTTCAGAGGCCAAGTGTTTGTGGTTCGTTTGAGAGGTTACCAGTGGGAGATGAGGGCCAGCAAGAGCTTTCAGGGCTGGCACCTTTAGTCTAGGAGCAATCGCTGGACGTTCGCAATTTCGGTGTTGAGCTCTGGCCAGATTGAGCAGGAGAGGCTGTGTACGTTGGAAGTTTTAGTAGGCTAAACAAGTTCAGAGGCCAAGTGTTTGTGGTTCGTTTGAGAGGTTACCAGTGGGAGATGAGGACCAGCAAGTTCTTTCAGGGCTGGCACCTTTACTGTAGGAGCAATCGCTGGACGTTCGCAATTTCGGTGTTGATCTCTGGTCAGATTGAGCAGGAGAGGCAGTGTACGTTGGAAGTTTTAGTAGGCTAAACAAGTTCAGAGCCCAAGTGTTTGTGGTTCGTTTGAGAGGTTACCAGTGGGAGATGAGGACCAGCAAGAGCTTTCAGGGCTGGCACCTTTAGTGTAGGAGCAATCGCTTGACGTTCGCAATTTCGGTGTTGAGCTCTGGCCAGATTGAGCAGGACAGGCTGTGTACGTTGGAAGTTTTGGTAGCCTAAACAAGTTCAGAGGCCAAGTGTTTGTGGTTCGTTTGAGAGGTTACCAGTGGGAGATGAGGACCAGCAAGATCTTTCAGGGCTGGCACCTTTAGTGTAGGAGCAATCGCTGGACGTTCGCAATTTCGGTGTTGAGCTCTGGCCAGATTGAGCAGGAGAGGCTGTGTACGTTGGAAGTTTTAGTAGGCTAAACAAGTTCAGAGGCCAAGTGTTTGTGGTTCGTTTGAGAGGTTACCAGTGGGAGATGAGGACCAGCAAGTTCTTTCAGGGCTGGCACCTTTACTGTAGGAGCAATCGCTGGACGTTCGCAATTTCGGTGTTGATCTCTGGTCAGATTGAGCAGGAGAGGCAGTGTACGTTGGAAGTTTTAGTAGGCTAAACAAGTTCAGAGCCCAAGTGTTTGTGGTTCGTTTGAGAGGTTACCAGTGGGAGATGAGGACCAGCAAGATCTTTCAGGGCTGGCACCTTTAGTGTAGGAGCAATCGCTGGACGTTCGCAAATTCGGTGTTGAGCTCTGGCCAGATTGAGCAGGACAGGCTGTGTACGTTGGAAGTTTTAGTAGGCTAAACAAGTTCAGAGGCCAAGTGTTTGTGGTTCGTTTGAGAGGTTACCAGTGGGAGATGAGGACCAGCAAGAGCTTTCAGGGCTGGCACCTTTAGTGTAGGAGCAATCCCTGGACGTTCACAATTTCCGTGTTGAATTTTGGCCATACTGAGCAGGAGAGGCTGTGTACGTTGGCAGTTTTAGTAGGCTAAACAAGTTCAGAGGCCAAGTGTTTGTGGTTCGTTTGAGAGGTTACCAGTGGGAGATGAGGACCAGCAAGAGCTTTCAGGGCTGGCACGTTTACTGTAGGAGCAATCGCTGTCCGTTCGCAATTTCGGTGTTGGGCTCTGGCCAGATTGAGCAGGAGAGGCTATGTACGTTGGAAGTTTTAGTAGGCTAAACAAGTTCAGAGGCCAAGTGTTTGTGGTTCGTTTGAGAGGTTACCAGTGGGAGATGAGGACCAGCAAGAGCTTTCAGGGCTGGCACCTTTAGTGTAGGAGCAATCGCTGGACGTTCGCAATTTCGGTGTTGAGCTCTGGCCAGATTGAGCAGGAGAGGCTATGTACGTTGGAAGTTTTAGTAGGCTAAACAAGTTCAGAGGCCAAGTGTTTGTGGTTCGTTTGAGAGGTTACCAGTGGGAGATGAGGACCAGCAAGAGCTTTCAGGGCTGGCACCTTTAGTGTAGGAGCAATCGCTGGACGTTCGCAATTTCGGTGTTGAGCTCTGGCCAGATTGAGCAGGAGAGGCTGTGTACGTTGGAAGTTTTAGTAGGCTAAACAAGTTCAGAGGCCAAGTGTTTGTGGTTCGTTTGAGAGGTTACCAGTGGGAGATGAGGACCAGCAAGAGCTTTCAGGGCTGGCACGTTTACTGTAGGAGCAATCGCTGTCCGTTCGCAATTTCGGTGTTGGGCTCTGGCCAGATTGAGCAGGAGAGGCTATGTACGTTGGAAGTTTTAGTAGGCTAAACAAGTTCAGAGGCCAAGTGTTTGTGGTTCGTTTGAGAGGTTACCAGTGGGAGATGAGGACCAGCAAGAGCTTTCAGGGCTGGCACCTTTAGTGTAGGAGCAATCGCTGGACGTTCGCAATTTCGGTGTTGAGCTCTGGCCAGATTGAGCAGGAGAGGCTGTGTACGTTGGAAGTTTTAGTAGGCTAAACAAGTTCAGAGGCCAAGTGTTTGTGGTTCGTTTGAGAGGTTACCAGTGGGAGATGAGGACCAGCAAGAGCTTTCAGGGCTGGCACCTTTAGTGTAGGAGCAATCGCTGGACGTTCGCAATTTCGGTGTTGAGCTCTGGCCAGATTGAGCAGGAGAGGCTGTGTACGTTGGAAGTTTTAGTAGGCTAAACAAGTTCAGAGGCCAAGTGTTTGTGGTTCGTTTGAGAGGTTACCAGTGGGAGATGAGGACCAGCAAGAGCTTTCAGGGCTGGCACCTTTAGTGTAGGAGCAATCGCTGGACGTTCGCAATTTCGGTGTTGAGCTCTGGCCAGATTGAGCAGGACAGGCTGTGTACGTTGGAAGTTTTGGTAGCCTAAACAAGTTCAGAGGCCAAGTGTTTGTGGTTCGTTTGAGAGGTTACCAGTGGGAGATGAGGACCAGCAAGAGCTTTCAGGGCTGGCACCTTTAGTGTAGGAGCAATCGCTTGACGTTCGCAATTTCGGTGTTAGGCTCTGGCCAGATTGAGCAGGAGAGGCTGTGTACGTTGGAAGTTTTAGTAGGCTAAACAAGTTCAGAGGCCAAGTGTTTGTGGTTCGTTTGAGAGGTTACCAGTGGGAGATGAGGACCAGCAAGAGCTTTCAGGGCTGGCACCTTTAGTGTAGGAGCAATCGCTGGACGTTCGCAATTTCGGTGTTGAGCTCTGGCCAGATTGAGCAGGACAGGCTGTGTACGTTGGAAGTTTTGGTAGCCTAAACAAGTTCAGAGGCCAAGTGTTTGTGGTTCGTTTGAGAGGTTACCAGTGGGAGATGAGGACCAGCAAGAGCTTTCAGGGCTGGCACCTTTAGTGTAGGAGCAATCGCTGGACGTTCGCAATTTCGGTGTTGAGCTCTGGCCAGATTGAGCAGGAGAGGCTGTGTACGTTGGAAGTTTTAGTAGGCTAAACAAGTTCAGAGGCCAAGTGTTTGTGGTTCGTTTGAGAGGTTACCAGTGGGAGATGAGGACCAGCAAGAGCTTTCAGGGCTGGCACCTTTAGTCTAGGAGCAATCGCTGGACGTTCGCAATTTCGGTGTTGAGCTCTGGCCAGATTGAGCAGGACAGGCTGTGTACGTTGGAAGTTTTAGTAGGCTAAACAAGTTCAGAGGCCAAGTGTTTGTGGTTCGTTTGAGAGGTTACCAGTGGGAGATGAGGACCAGCAAGAGCTTTCAGGGCTGGCACCTTTAGTGTAGGAGCAATCGCTGGACGTTCGCAATTTCGGTGTTGAGCTCTGGCCAGATTGAGCAGGAGAGGCTGTGTACGTTGGAAGTTTTGGTAGCCTAAAGAAGTTCAGAGGCCAAGTGTTTGTGGTTCGTTTGAGAGGTTACCAGTGGGAGATGAGGACCAGCAAGAGCTTTCAGGGCTGGCACCTTTAGTCTAGGAGCAATCGCTGGACGTTCGCAATTTCGGTGTTGAGCTCTGGCCAGATTGAGCAGGAGAGGCTGTGTACGTTGGAAGTTTTAGTAGCCTAAACAAGTTCAGAGGCCAAGTGTTTGTGGTTCGTTTGAGAGGTTACCAGTGGGAGATGAGGACCAGCAAGAGCTTTCAGGGCTGGCACCTTTAGTCTAGGAGCAATCGCTGGACGTTCGCAATTTCGGTGTTGAGCTCTGGCCAGATTGAGCAGGACAGGCTGTGTACGTTGGAAGTTTTGGTAGCCTAAACAAGTTCAGAGGCCAAGTGTTTGTGGTTCGTTTGAGAGGTTACCAGTGGGAGATGAGGACCAGCAAGAGCTTTCAGGGCTGGCACCTTTAGTGTAGGAGCAATCGCTTGACGTTCGCAATTTCGGTGTTAGGCTCTGGCCAGATTGAGCAGGAGAGGCTGTGTACGTTGGAAGTTTTAGTAGGCTAAACAAGTTCAGAGGCCAAGTGTTTGTGGTTCGTTTGAGAGGTTACCAGTGGGAGATGAGGACCAGCAAGAGCTTTCAGGGCTGGCACCTTTAGTGTAGGAGCAATCGCTGGACGTTCGCAATTTCGGTGTTGAGCTCTGGTCAGATTGAGCAGGAGAGGCAGTGTACGTTGGAAGTTTTAGTAGCCTAAACAAGTTCAGAGGCCAAGTGTTTGTGGTTCGTTTGAGAGGTTACCAGTGGGAGATGAGGACCAGCAAGATCTTTCAGGGCTGGCACCTTTAGTGTAGGAGCAATCGCTGGACGTTCGCAATTTCGGTGTTGAGCTCTGGCCAGATTGAGCAGGACAGGCTGTGTACGTTGGAAGTTTTAGTAGGCTAAACAAGTTCAGAGGCCAAGTGTTTGTGGTTCGTTTGAGAGGTTACCAGTGGGAGATGAGGACCAGCAAGAGCTTTCAGGGCTGGCACCTTTAGTGTAGGAGCAATCGCTTGACGTTCGCAATTTCGGTGTTAGGCTCTGGTCAGATTGAGCAGGAGAGGCTGTGTACGTTGGAAGTTTTAGTAGGCTAAACAAGTTCAGAGGCCAAGTGTTTGTGGTTCGTTTGAGAGGTTACCAGTGGGAGATGAGGACCAGCAAGAGGTTTCAGGGCTGGCACCTTTAGTGTAGGAGCAATCGCTGGACGTTCGCAATTTCGGTGTTGAGCTCTGGCCAGATTGAGCAGGAGAGGCTGTGTACGTTGGAAGTTTTAGTAGGCTAAACAAGTTCAGAGGCCAAGTGTTTGTGGTTCGTTTGAGAGGTTACCAGTGGGAGATGAGGACCAGCAAGAGCTTTCAGGGCTGGCACCTTTAGTGTAGGAGCAATCGCTGGACGTTCACAATTTCCGTGTTGAATTTTGGCCATACTGAGCAGGAGAGGCTGTGTACGTTGGAAGTTTTAGTAGGCTAAACAAGTTCAGAGGCCAAGTGTTTGTGGTTCGTTTGAGAGGTTACCAGTGGGAGATGAGGACCAGCAAGAGCTTTCAGGGCTGGCACGTTTACTGTAGGAGCAATCCCTGGACGTTCGCAATTTCGGTGTTGGGCTCTGGCCAGATTGAGCAGGAGAGGCTATGTACGTTGGAAGTTTTAGTAGGCTAAACAAGTTCAGAGGCCAAGTGTTTGTGGTTCGTTTGAGAGGTTACCAGTGGGAGATGAGGACCAGCAAGAGCTTTCAGGGCTGGCACCTTTAATGTAGGAGCAATCGCTGGACGTTCGCAATTTCGGTGTTGATCTCTGGCCAGATTGAGCAGGTGAGGCAGTGCACGTCGGAAGTTTTAGTAGGCTAAACAAGTTCAGAGGCCAAGTGTTTGTGGTTCGTTTGAGAGGTTACCAGTGGGAGATGAGGACCAGCAAGAGCTTTCAGGGCTGGCACCTTTAGTGTAGGAGCAATCGCTGTCCGTTCGCAATTTCGGTGTTGAGCTCTGGCCAGATTGAGCAGGAGAGGGAGTGTACGTTGGAAGTTTTGGTAGGCTAAACAAGTTCAGAGGCCAAGTGTTTGTGGTTCGTTTGAGAGGTTACCAGTGGGAGATGAGGACCAGCAAGAGCTTTCAGGGCTGGCACCTTTAGTGTAGGAGCAATCGCTGGACATTCGCAATTTCGGTGTTGAGCTCTGGCCAGATTGAGCAGGAGAGGCTGTGTACGTTGGAAGTTTTAGTAGCCTAAACAAGTTCAGAGGCCAAGTGTTTGTGGTTCGTTTGAGAGGTTACCAGTGGGAGATGAGGGCCAGCAAGAGCTTTCAGGGCTGGCACCTTTAGTCTAGGAGCAATCGCTGGACGTTCGCAATTTCGGTGTTGAGCTCTGGCCAGATTGAGCAGGAGAGGCTGTGTACGTTGGAAGTTTTAGTAGGCTAAACAAGTTCAGAGGCCAAGTGTTTGTGGTTCGTTTGAGAGGTTACCAGTGGGAGATGAGGACCAGCAAGAGCTTTCAGGGCTGGCACCTTTAGTGTAGGAGCAATCGCTTGACGTTCGCAATTTCGGTGTTGAGCTCTGGCCAGATTGAGCAGGACAGGCTGTGTACGTTGGAAGTTTTGGTAGCCTAAACAAGTTCAGAGGCCAAGTGTTTGTGGTTCGTTTGAGAGGTTACCAGTGGGAGATGAGGACCAGCAAGATCTTTCAGGGCTGGCACCTTTAGTGTAGGAGCAATCGCTGGACGTTCGCAATTTCGGTGTTGAGCTCTGGCCAGATTGAGCAGGAGAGGCTGTGTACGTTGGAAGTTTTAGTAGGCTAAACAAGTTCAGAGGCCAAGTGTTTGTGGTTCGTTTGAGAGGTTACCAGTGGGAGATGAGGACCAGCAAGTTCTTTCAGGGCTGGCACCTTTAGTGTAGGAGCAATCGCTGGACGTTCGCAATTTCGGTGTTGATCTCTGGTCAGATTGAGCAGGAGAGGCAGTGTACGTTGGAAGTTTTAGTAGGCTAAACAAGTTCAGAGCCCAAGTGTTTGTGGTTCGTTTGAGAGGTTACCAGTGGGAGATGAGGACCAGCAAGATCTTTCAGGGCTGGCACCTTTAGTGTAGGAGCAATCGCTGGACGTTCGCAAATTCGGTGTTGAGCTCTGGCCAGATTGAGCAGGACAGGCTGTGTACGTTGGAAGTTTTAGTAGGCTAAACAAGTTCAGAGGCCAAGTGTTTGTGGTTCGTTTGAGAGGTTACCAGTGGGAGATGAGGACCAGCAAGAGCTTTCAGGGCTGGCACCTTTAGTGTAGGAGCAATCCCTGGACATTCACAATTTCCGTGTTGAATTTTGGCCATACTGAGCAGGAGAGGCTGTGTACGTTGGCAGTTTTAGTAGGCTAAACAAGTTCAGAGGCCAAGTGTTTGTGGTTCGTTTGAGAGGTTACCAGTGGGAGATGAGGACCAGCAAGAGCTTTCAGGGCTGGCACGTTTACTGTAGGAGCAATCCCTGGACGTACGCAATTTCGGTGTTGGGCTCTGGCCAGATTGAGCAGGAGAGGCTATGTACGTTGGAAGTTTTAGTAGGCTAAACAAGTTCAGAGGCCAAGTGTTTGTGGTTCGTTTGAGAGGTTACCAGTGGGAGATGAGGACCAGCAAGAGCTTTCAGGGCTGGCACCTTTAGTGTAGGAGCAATCGCTTGACGTTCGCAATTTCGGTGTTGAGCTCTGGCCAGATTGAGCAGGAGAGGCTGTGTACGTTGGAAGTTTTAGTAGGCTAAACAAGTTCAGAGGCCAAGTGTTTGTGGTTCGTTTTCGAGGTTACCAGTGGGAGATGAGGACCAGCAAGAGCTTTCAGGGCTGGCACCTTTAGTGTAGGAGCAATCGCTGGACGTTCGCAATTTCGGTGTTGAGCTCTGGCCAGATTGAGCAGGAGAGGCTGTGTACGTTGGAAGTTTTAGTAGCCTAAACAAGTTCAGAGGCCAAGTGTTTGTGGTTCGTTTGAGAGGTTACCAGTGGGAGATGAGGACCAGCAAGAGCTTTCAGGGCTGGCACGTTTACTGTAGGAGCAATCGCTGTCCGTTCGCAATTTCGGTGTTGGGCTCTGGCCAGATTGAGCAGGAGAGGCTATGTACGTTGGAAGTTTTAGTAGGCTAAACAAGTTCAGAGGCCAAGTGTTTGTGGTTCGTTTGAGAGGTTACCAGTGGGAGATGAGGACCAGCAAGAGCTTTCAGGGCTGGCACCTTTAGTGTAGGAGCAATCGCTGGACGTTCGCAATTTCGGTGTTGAGCTCTGGGCCAGATTGAGCAGGAGAGGCTGTGTACGTTGGAAGTTTTAGTAGGCTAAACAAGTTCAGAGGCCAAGTGTTTGTGGTTCGTTTGAGAGGTTACCAGTGGGAGATGAGGACCAGCAAGAGCTTTCAGGGCTGGCACCTTTAGTGTAGGAGCAATCGCTGGACGTTCGCAAATTTCGGTGTTGAGCTCTGGCCAGATTGAGCAGGAGAGGCTGTGTACGTTGGAAGTTTTAGTAGGCTAAACAAGTTCAGAGGCCAAGTGTTTGTGGTTCGTTTGAGAGGTTACCAGTGGGAGATGAGGACCAGCAAGAGCTTTCAGGGCTGGCACCTTTAGTGTAGGAGCAATCGCTGGACGTTCGCAATTTCGGTGTTGAGCTCTGGCCAGATTGAGCAGGACAGGCTGTGTACGTTGGAAGTTTTGGTAGCCTAAACAAGTTCAGAGGCCAAGTGTTTGTGGTTCGTTTGAGAGGTTACCAGTGGGAGATGAGGACCAGCAAGAGCTTTCAGGGCTGGCACCTTTAGTGTAGGAGCAATCGCTTGACGTTCGCAATTTCGGTGTTAGGCTCTGGTCAGATTGAGCAGGAGAGGCTGTGTACGTTGGAAGTTTTAGTAGGCTAAACAAGTTCAGAGGCCAAGTGTTTGTGGTTCGTTTGAGAGGTTACCAGTGGGAGATGAGGACCAGCAAGAGCTTTCAGGGCTGGCACCTTTAGTGTAGGAGCAATCGCTGGACGTTCGCAATTTCGGTGTTGAGCTCTGGCCAGATTGAGCAGGACAGGCTGTGTACGTTGGAAGTTTTGGTAGCCTAAACAAGTTCAGAGGCCAAGTGTTTTGTGGTTCGTTTGAGAGGTTACCAGTGGGAGATGAGGACCAGCAAGAGCTTTCAGGGCTGGCACCTTTAGTGTAGGAGCAATCGCTTGACGTTCGCAAATTCGGTGTTAGGCTCTGGCCAGATTGAGCAGGAGAGGCTGTGTACGTTGGAAGTTTTAGTAGGCTAAACAAGTTCAGAGGCCAAGTGTTTGTGGTTCGTTTGAGAGGTTACCAGTGGGAGATGAGGACCAGCAAGAGCTTTCAGGGCTGGCACCTTTAGTGTAGGAGCAATCGCTGGACGTTCGCAATTTCGGTGTTGAGCTCTGGTCAGATTGAGCAGGAGAGGCAGTGTACGTTGGAAGTTTTAGTAGCCTAAACAAGTTCAGAGGCCAAGTGTTTGTGGTTCGTTTGAGAGGTTACCAGTGGGAGATGAGGACCAGCAAGATCTTTCAGGGCTGGCACCTTTAGTGTAGGAGCAATCGCTGGACGTTCGCAATTTCGGTGTTGAGCTCTGGCCAGATTGAGCAGGACAGGCTGTGTAGTTGGAAGTTTTAGTAGGCTAAACAAGTTCAGAGGCCAAGTGTTTGTGGTTCGTTTGAGAGGTTACCAGTGGGAGATGAGGACCAGCAAGAGCTTTCAGGGCTGGCACCTTTAGTGTAGGAGCAATCGCTTGACGTTCGCAATTTCGGTGTTAGGCTCTGGCCAGATTGAGCAGGAGAGGCTGTGTACGTTGGAAGTTTTAGTAGGCTAAACAAGTTCAGAGGCCAAGTGTTTGTGGTTCGTTTGAGAGGTTACCAGTGGGAGATGAGGACCAGCAAGAGCTTTCAGGGCTGGCACCTTTAGTGTAGGAGCAATCGCTGGACGTTCGCAATTTCGGTGTTGAGCTCTGGCCAGATTGAGCAGGACAGGCTGTGTACGTTGGAAGTTTTGGTAGCCTAAACAAGTTCAGAGGCCAAGTGTTTGTGGTTCGTTTGAGAGGTTACCAGTGGGAGATGAGGACCAGCAAGAGCTTTCAGGGCTGGCACCTTTAGTGTAGGAGCAATCGCTGGACGTTTGCAATTTCGGTGTTGAGCTCTGGCCAGATTGAGCAGGACAGGCTGTGTACGTTGGAAGTTTTGGTAGCCTAAACAAGTTCAGAGGCCAAGTGTTTGTGGTTCGTTTGAGAGGTTACCAGTGGGAGATGAGGACCAGCAAGAGCTTTCAGGGCTGGCACCTTTAGTGTAGGAGCAATCGCTTGACGTTCGCAATTTCGGTGTTAGGCTCTGGCCAGATTGAGCAGGAGAGGCTGTGTACGTTGGAAGTTTTAGTAGGCTAAACAAGTTCAGAGGCCAAGTGTTTGTGGTTCGTTTGAGAGGTTACCAGTGGGAGATGAGGACCAGCAAGAGCTTTCAGGGCTGGCACCTTTAGTGTAGGAGCAATCGCTGGACGTTCGCAATTTCGGTGTTGAGCTCTGGTCAGATTGAGCAGGAGAGGCTGTGTACGTTGGAAGTTTTAGTAGCCTAAACAAGTTCAGAGGCCAAGTGTTTGTGGTTCGTTTGAGAGGTTACCAGTGGGAGATGAGGACCAGCAAGATCTTTCAGGGCTGGCACCTTTAGTGTAGGAGCAATCGCTGGACGTTCGCAATTTCGGTGTTGAGCTCTGGCCAGATTGAGCAGGACAGGCTGTGTACGTTGGAAGTTTTAGTAGGCTAAACAAGTTCAGAGGCCAAGTGTTTGTGGTTCGTTTGAGAGGTTACCAGTGGGAGATGAGGACCAGCAAGAGCTTTCAGGGCTGGCACCTTTAGTGTAGGAGCAATCGCTGGACGTTCACAATTTCCGTGTTGAATTTTGGCCATACTGAGCAGGAGAGGCTGTGTACGTTGGAAGTTTTATTAGCCTAAACAAGTTCAGAGGCCAAGTGTTTGTGGTTCGTTTGAGAGGTTACCAGTGGGAGATGAGGACCAGCAAGAGCTTTCAGGGCTGGCACCTTTAGTGTAGGAGCAATCGCTTGACGTTCGCAATTTCGGTGTTGAGCTCTGGCCAGATTGAGCAGGAGAGGCTGTGTACGTTGGAAGTTTTAGTAGGCTAAACAAGTTCAGAGCCCAAGTGTTTGTGGTTCGTTTGAGAGGTTACCAGTGGGAGATGAGGACCAGCAAGAGCTTTCAGGGCTGGCACCTTTACTGTAGGAGCAATCGCTGGACGTTCGCAATTTCGGTGTTGAGCTCTGGTCAGATTGAGCAGGAGAGGCAGTGTACTTTGGAAGTTTTAGTAGCCTAAACAAGTTCAGAGGCCAAGTGTTTGTGGTTCGTTTGAGAGGTTACCAGTGGGAGATGAGGACCAGCAAGATCTTTCAGGGCTGGCACCTTTAGTGTAGGAGCAATCGCTGGACGTTCGCAAATTCGGTGTTGAGCTCTGGCCAGATTGAGCAGGACAGGCTGTGTACGTTGGAAGTTTTAGTAGCCTAAACAAGTTCAGAGGACAAGTGTTTGTGGTTCGTTTGAGAGGTTACCAGTGGGAGATGAGGACCAGCAAGAGCTTTCAGGGCTGGCACCTTTAGTGTAGGAGCAATCCCTGGACGTTCACAATTTCCGTGTTGAATTTTGGCCATACTGAGCAGGAGAGGCTGTGTACGTTGGCAGTTTTAGTAG
Organism: Gavia stellata; assembly: GCF_030936135.1. Lineage (NCBI taxonomy): Eukaryota > Metazoa > Chordata > Aves > Gaviiformes > Gaviidae > Gavia > Gavia stellata. The sequence continues at coordinate 17,670 of NW_026776996.1, forward strand.
GCTAAACAAGTTCAGAGGCCAAGTGTTTGTGGTTCGTTTGAGAGGTTACCAGTGGGAGATGAGGACCAGCAAGAGCTTTCAGGGCTGGCACCTTTAGTGTAGGAGCAATCCCTGGACGTTCGCAATTTCGGTGTTGAGCTCTGGCCAGATTGAGCAGGAGAGGCTATGTACGTTGGAAGTTTTAGTAGGCTAAACAAGTTCAGAGCCCAAGTGTTTGTGGTTCGTTTGAGAGGTTACCAGTGGGAGATGAGGACCAGCAAGAGCTTTCAGGGCTGGCACCTTTAGTGTAGGAGCAATCGCTGGACGTTCGCAATTTCGGTGTTGAGCTCTGGCCAGATTGAGCAGGAGAGGCTGTGTACGTTGGAAGTTTTAGTAGGCTAAACAAGTTCAGAGGCCAAGTGTTTGTGGTTCGTTTGAGAGGTTACCAGTGGGAGATGAGGACCAGCAAGAGCTTTCAGGGCTGGCACCTTTAGTGTAGGAGCAATCGCTGGACGTTCGCAATTTCGGTGTTGAGCTCTGGCCAGATTGAGCAGGAGAGGCTGTGTACGTTGGAAGTTTTAGTAGCCTAAACAAGTTCAGAGGCCAAGTGTTTGTGGTTCGTTTGAGAGGTTACCAGTGGGAGATGAGGACCAGCAAGAGCTTTCAGGGCTGGCACGTTTACTGTAGGAGCAATCGCTGTCCGTTCGCAATTTCGGTGTTGGGCTCTGGCCAGATTGAGCAGGAGAGGCTATGGACGTTGGAAGTTTTAGTAGGCTAAACAAGTTCAGAGGCCAAGTGTTTGTGGTTCGTTTGAGAGGTTACCAGTGGGAGATGAGGACCAGCAAGAGCTTTCAGGGCTGGCACCTTTAGTGTAGGAGCAATCGCTGGACGTTCGCAATTTCGGTGTTGAGCTCTGGCCAGATTGAGCAGGAGAGGCTGTGTACGTTGGAAGTTTTAGTAGGCTAAACAACTTCAGAGCCCAAGTGTTTGTGGTTCGTTTGAGAGGTTACCAGTGGGAGATGAGGACCAGCAAGAGCTTTCAGGGCTGGCACCTTTAGTGTAGGAGCAATCGCTGGACGTTCGCAATTTCGGTGTTGAGCTCTGGCCAGATTGAGCAGGAGAGGCTGTGTACGTTGGAAGTTTTAGTAGGCTAAACAAGTTCAGAGGCCAAGTGTTTGTGGTTCGTTTGAGAGGTTACCAGTGGGAGATGAGGACCAGCAAGAGCTTTCAGGGCTGGCACCTTTAGTCTAGGAGCAATCGCTGGACGTTCGCAATTTCGGTGTTGAGCTCTGGCCAGATTGAGCAGGAGAGGCTGTGTACGTTGGAAGTTTTAGTAGGCTAAACAAGTTCAGAGGCCAAGTGTTTGTGGTTCGTTTGAGAGGTTACCAGTGGGAGATGAGGGCCAGCAAGAGCTTTCAGGGCTGGCACCTTTAGTGTAGGAGCAATCGCTGTCCGTTCGCAATTTCGGTGTTGAGCTCTGGCCAGATTGAGCAGGAGAGGCTGTGTACGTTGGAAGTTTTAGTAGGCTAAACAAGTTCAGAGGCCAAGTGTTAGTGTTTGTGGTTCGTTTGAGAGGTTACCAGTGGGAGATGAGGGCCAGCAAGAGCTTTCAGGGCTGGCACCTTTAGTCTAGGAGCAATCGCTGGACGTTCGCAATTTCGGTGTTGAGCTCTGGCCAGACTGAGCAGGAGAGGCTGTGTACGTTGGAAGTTTTAGTAGGCTAAACAACTTCAGAGCCCAAGTGTTTGTGGTTCGTTTGAGAGGTTACCAGTGGGAGATGAGGACCAGCAAGAGCTTTCAGGGCTGGCACCTTTAGTCTAGGAGCAATCGCTGGACGTTCGCAATTTCGGTGTTGAGCTCTGGCCAGATTGAGCAGGACAGGCTGTGTACGTTGGAAGTTTTGGTAGCCTAAACAAGTTCAGAGGCCAAGTGTTTGTGGTTCGTTTGAGAGGTTACCAGTGGGAGATGAGGACCAGGAAGAGCTTTCAGGGCTGGCACCTTTAGTGTAGGAGCAATCGCTGGACGTTCGCAATTTCGGTGTTGAGCTCTGGCCAGATTGAGCAGGAGAGGCTGTGTACGTTGGAAGTTTTAGTAGGCTAAACAAGTTCAGAGGCCAAGTGTTTGTGGTTCGTTTGAGAGGTTACCAGTGGGAGATGAGGACCAGCAAGAGCTTTCAGGGCTGGCACCTTTACTGTAGGAGCAATCGCTGGACGTTCGCAATTTCGGTGTTGAGCTCTGGTCAGATTGAGCAGGAGAGGCAGTGTACGTTGGAAGTTTTAGTAGCCTAAACAAGTTCAGAGGCCAAGTGTTTGTGGTTCGTTTGAGAGGTTACCAGTGGGAGATGAGGACCAGCAAGATCTTTCAGGGCTGGCACCTTTAGTGTAGGAGCAATCGCTGGACGTTCGCAAATTCGGTGTTGAGCTCTGGCCAGATTGAGCAGGACAGGCTGTGTACGTTGGAAGTTTTAGTAGCCTAAACAAGTTCAGAGGCCAAGTGTTTGTGGTTCGTTTGAGAGGTTACCAGTGGGAGATGAGGACCAGCAAGAGCTTTCAGGGCTGGCACCTTTAGTGTAGGAGCAATCCCTGGACGTTCACAATTTCCGTGTTGAATTTTGGCCATACTGAGCAGGAGAGGCTGTGTACGTTGGCAGTTTTAGTAGGCTAAACAAGTTCAGAGGCCAAGTGTTTGTGGTTCGTTTGAGAGGTTACCAGTGGGAGATGAGGACCAGCAAGAGCTTTCAGGGCTGGCACCTTTAGTGTAGGAGCAATCGCTGGACGTTCGCAATTTCGGTGTTGAGCTCTGGCCAGATTGAGCAGGAGAGGCTGTGTACGTTGGAAGTTTTAGTAGGCTAAACAAGTTCAGAGGCCAAGTGTTTGTGGTTCGTTTGAGAGGTTACCAGTGGGAGATGAGGACCAGCAAGAGCTTTCAGGGCTGGCACCTTTAGTCTAGGAGCAATCGCTGGACGTTCGCAATTTCGGTGTTGAGCTCTGGCCAGATTGAGCAGGAGAGGCAGTGCACGTCGGAAGTTTTAGTAGGCTAAACAAGTTCAGAGGCCAAGTGTTTGTGGTTCGTTTGAGAGGTTACCAGTGGGAGATGAGGACCAGCAAGAGCTTTCAGGGCTGGCACCTTTAGTGTAGGAGCAATCGCTGGACGTTCGCAATTTCGGTGTTGAGCTCTGGCCAGATTGAGCAGGAGAGGGAGTGTACGTTGGAAGTTTTAGTAGCCTAAACAAGTTCAGAGGCCAAGTGTTTGTGGTTCGTTTGAGAGGTTACCAGTGGGAGATGAGGGCCAGCAAGAGCTTTCAGGGCTGGCACCTTTAGTGTAGGAGCAATCGCTGGACGTTCGCAATTTCGGTGTTGAGCTCTGGCCAGATTGAGCAGGAGAGGCTGTGTACGTTGGAAGTTTTAGTAGGCTAAACAAGTTCAGAGGCCAAGTGTTTGTGGTTCGTTTGAGAGGTTACCAGTGGGAGATGAGGACCAGCAAGAGCTTTCAGGGCTGGCACCTTTAGTGTAGGAGCAATCGCTTGACGTTCGCAATTTCGGTGTTGAGCTCTGGCCAGATTGAGCAGGACAGGCTGTGTACGTTGGAAGTTTTAGTAGGCTAAACAAGTTCAGAGGCCAAGTGTTTGTGGTTCGTTTGAGAGGTTACCAGTGGGAGATGAGGACCAGCAAGAGCTTTCAGGGCTGGCACCTTTAGTCTAGGAGCAATCCCTGGACGTTCACAATTTCCGTGTTGAATTTTGGCCATACTGAGCAGGAGAGGCTGTGTACGTTGGCAGTTTTAGTAGCCTAAACAAGTTCAGAGGCCAAGTGTTTGTGGTTCGTTTGAGAGGTTACCAGTGGGAGATGAGGACCAGCAAGAGCTTTCAGGGCTGGCACGTTTACTGTAGGAGCAATCCCTGGACGTTCGCAATTTCGGTGTTGGGCTCTGGCCAGATTGAGCAGGAGAGGCTATGTACGTTGGAAGTTTTAGTAGCCTAAACAAGTTCAGAGCCCAAGTGTTTGTGGTTCGTTTGAGAGGTTACCAGTGGGAGATGAGGACCAGCAAGAGCTTTCAGGGCTGGCACCTTTAGTGTAGGAGCAATCGCTTGACGTTCGCAATTTCGGTGTTGAGCTCTGGCCAGATTGAGCAGGAGAGGCTGTGTACGTTGGAAGTTTTAGTAGGCTAAACAAGTTCAGAGCCCAAGTGTTTGTGGTTCGTTTTCGAGGTTACCAGTGGGAGATGAGGACCAGCAAGAGCTTTCAGGGCTGGCACCTTTAGTGTAGGAGCAATCGCTTGACGTTCGCAATTTCGGTGTTGAGCTCTGGCCAGATTGAGCAGGAGAGGCTGTGTACGTTGGAAGTTTTAGTAGCCTAAACAAGTTCAGAGGCCAAGTGTTTGTGGTTCGTTTGAGAGGTTACCAGTGGGAGATGAGGACCAGCAAGAGCTTTCAGGGCTGGCACGTTTACTGTAGGAGCAATCGCTGTCCGTTCGCAATTTCGGTGTTGGGCTCTGGCCAGATTGAGCAGGAGAGGCTATGTACGTTGGAAGTTTTAGTAGGCTAAACAAGTTCAGAGGCCAAGTGTTTGTGGTTCGTTTGAGAGGTTACCAGTGGGAGATGAGGACCAGCAAGAGCTTTCAGGGCTGGCACCTTTAGTGTAGGAGCAATCGCTGGACGTTCGCAATTTCGGTGTTGAGCTCTGGCCAGATTGAGCAGGAGAGGCTGTGTACGTTGGAAGTTTTAGTAGCCTAAACAAGTTCAGAGGCCAAGTGTTTGTGGTTCGTTTGAGAGGTTACCAGTGGGAGATGAGGACCAGCAAGAGCTTTCAGGGCTGGCACCTTTAGTGTAGGAGCAATCGCTGGACGTTCGCAATTTCGGTGTTGAGCTCTGGCCAGATTGAGCAGGACAGGCTGTGTACGTTGGAAGTTTTGGTAGCCTAAACAAGTTCAGAGGCCAAGTGTTTGTGGTTCGTTTGAGAGGTTACCAGTGGGAGATGAGGACCAGCAAGAGCTTTCAGGGCTGGCACCTTTAGTGTAGGAGCAATCGCTTGACGTTCGCAATTTCGGTGTTGAGCTCTGGCCAGATTGAGCAGGAGAGGCTGTGTACGTTGGAAGTTTTAGTAGGCTAAACAAGTTCAGAGGCCAAGTGTTTGTGGTTCGTTTGAGAGGTTACCAGTGGGAGATGAGGACCAGCAAGAGCTTTCAGGGCTGGCACCTTTAGTGTAGGAGCAATCGCTGGACGTTCGCAATTTCGGTGTTGAGCTCTGGCCAGATTGAGCAGGAGAGGCAGTGTACGTTGGAAGTTTTAGTAGCCTAAACAAGTTCAGAGGCCAAGTGTTTGTGGTTCGTTTGAGAGGTTACCAGTGGGAGATGAGGACCAGCAAGATCTTTCAGGGCTGGCACCTTTAGTGTAGGAGCAATCCCTGGACGTTCGCAATTTCGGTGTTGAGCTCTGGCCAGATTGAGCAGGACAGGCTGTGTACGTTGGAAGTTTTAGTAGGCTAAACAAGTTCAGAGGCCAAGTGTTTGTGGTTCGTTTGAGAGGTTACCAGTGGGAGATGAGGACCAGCAAGAGCTTTCAGGGCTGGCATCTTTAGTGTAGGAGCAATCCCTGGACGTTCACAATTTCCGTCTTGAATTTTGGCCATACGGAGCAGAAGAGGCTGTGTACGTTGGAAGTTTTAGTAGGCTAAACAAGTTCAGAGGCCAAGTGTTTGTGGTTCGTTTGAGAGGTTACCAGTGGGAGATGAGGACCAGCAAGAGCTTTCAGGGCTGGCACGTTTACTGTAGGAGCAATCCCTGGACGTTCGCAATTTCGGTGTTGGGCTCTGGCCAGATTGAGCAGGAGAGGCTATGTACGTTGGAAGTTTTAGTAGGCTAAACAAGTTCAGAGGCCAAGTGTTTGTGGTTCGTTTGAGAGGTTACCAGTGGGAGATGAGGACCAGCAAGAGCTTTCAGGGCTGGCACCTTTAGTGTAGGAGCAATCGCTGGACGTTCGCAATTTCGGTGTTGATCTCTGGCCAGATTGAGCAGGAGAGGCAGTGCACGTTGGAAGTTTTAGTAGGCTAAACAAGTTCAGAGGCCAAGTGTTTGTGGTTCGTTTGAGAGGTTACCAGTGGGAGATGAGGACCAGCAAGAGCTTTCAGGGCTGGCACCTTTAGTCTAGGAGCAATCGCTTGACGTTCGCAATTTCGGTGTTGAGCTCTGGCCAGATTGAGCAGGACAGGCTGTGTACGTTGGAAGTTTTAGTAGGCTAAACAAGTTCAGAGCCCAAGAGTTTGTGGTTCGTTTGAGAGGTTACCAGTGGGAGATGAGGACCAGCAAGAGCTTTCAGGGCTGGCACCTTTAGTCTAGGAGCAATCGCTGGACGTTCGCAATTTCGGTGTTGAGCTCTGGCCAGATTGAGCAGGAGAGGCTGTGTACGTTGGAAGTTTTAGTAGGCTAAACAAGTTCAGAGGCCAAGTGTTTGTGGTTCGTTTGAGAGGTTACCAGTGGGAGATGAGGACCAGCAAGAGCTTTCAGGGCTGGCACCTTTAGTGTAGGAGCAATCGCTGGACATTCGCAATTTCGGTGTTGAGCTCTGGCCAGATTGAGCAGGAGAGGCTGTGTACGTTGGAAGTTTTAGTAGCCTAAACAAGTTCAGAGGCCAAGTGTTTGTGGTTCGTTTGAGAGGTTACCAGTGGGAGATGAGGACCAGCAAGAGCTTTCAGTGCTGGCACCTTTAGTGTAGGAGCAATCCCTGGACGTTCACAATTTCCGTGTTGAATTTTGGCCATACTGAGCAGGAGAGGCTGTGTACGTTGGCAGTTTTAGTAGCCTAAACAAGTTCAGAGGCCAAGTGTTTGTGGTTCGTTTGAGAGGTTACCAGTGGGAGATGAGGACCAGCAAGAGCTTTCAGGGCTGGCACCTTTAGTGTAGGAGCAATCCCTGGACGTTCGCAATTTCGGTGTTGGGCTCTGGCCAGATTGAGCAGTAGAGGCTATGTACGTTGGAAGTTTTAGTAGGCTAAACAAGTTCAGAGGCCAAGTGTTTGTGGTTCGTTTGAGAGGTTACCAGTGGGAGATGAGGACCAGCAAGAGCTTTCAGGGCTGGCACCTTTAGTGTAGGAGCAATCGCTGGACGTTCGCAATTTCGGTCTTGAGCTCTGGCCAGATTGAGCAGGACAGGCTGTGTACGTTGGAAGTTTTAGTAGCCTAAACAAGTTCAGAGCCCAAGAGTTTCTGGTTCATTTGAGAGGTTACCAGTGGGAGATGAGGACCAGCAAGAGCTTTCAGGGCTGGCACGTTTACTGTAGGAGCAATCGCTGGACGTTCGCAATTTCGGTGTTGAGCTCTGGCCAGATTGAGCAGGAGAGGCTGTGTACGTTGGAAGTTTTAGTAGCCTAAACAAGTTCAGAGGCCAAGTGTTTGTGGTTCGTTTGAGAGGTTACCAGTGGGAGATGAGGACCAGCAAGAGCTTTCAGGGCTGGCACGTTTACTGTAGGAGCAATCGCTGGACGTTCGCAATTTCGGTGTTGAGCTCTGGCCAGATTGAGCAGGAGAGGCTGTGTACGTTGGAAGTTTTAGTAGGCTAAACAAGTTCAGAGGCCAAGTGTTTGTGGTTCGTTTGAGAGGTTACCAGTGGGAGATGAGGACCAGCAAGAGCTTTCAGGGCTGGCACGTTTACTGTAGGAGCAATCCCTGGACGTTCGCAATTTCGGTGTTGGGCTCTGGCCAGATTGAGCAGGAGAGGCTGTGTACGTTGGAAGTTTTAGTAGGCTAAACAAGTTCAGAGCCCAAGTGTTTGTGGTTCGTTTGAGAGGTTACCAGTGGGAGATGAGGACCAGCAAGAGCTTTCAGGGCTGGCACGTTTACTGTAGGAGCAATCGCTGTCCGTTCGCAATTTCGGTGTTGGGCTCTGGCCAGATTGAGCAGGAGAGGCTATGTACGTTGGAAGTTTTAGTAGCCTAAACAAGTTCAGAGGCCAAGTGTTTGTCGTTCGTTTGAGAGGTTACCAGTGGGAGATGAGGACCAGCAAGAGCTTTCAGGGCTGGCACGTTTACTGTAGGAGCAATCCCTGGAAGTTCACAATTTCCGTGTTGAATTTTGGCCATACTGAGCAGGAGAGGCTGTGTACGTTGGAAGTTTTAGTAGGCTAAACAAGTTCAGAGGCCAAGTGTTTGTGGTTCGTTTGAGAGGTTACCAGTGGGAGATGAGGACCAGCAAGAGCTTTCAGGGCTGGCACCTTTAGTGTAGGAGCAATCGCTGTCCGTTCGCAATTTCGGTGTTGGGCTCTGGCCAGATTGAGCAGGAGAGGCTATGTACGTTGGAAGTTTTAGTAGGCTAAACAAGTTCAGAGGCCAAGTGTTTGTGGTTCGTTTGAGAGGTTACCAGTGGGAGATGAGGACCAGCAAGAGCTTTCAGGGCTGGCACGTTTACTGTAGGAGCAATCCCTGGACGTTCACAATTTCCGTGTTGAATTTTGGCCATACTGAGCAGGAGAGGCTGTGTACGTTGGAAGTTTTAGTAGCCTAAACAACTTCAGAGCCCAAGTGTTTGTGCTTCGTTTGAGAGGTTACCAGTGGGAGATGAGGACCAGCAAGAGCTTTCAGGGCTGGCACGTTTACTGTAGGAGCAATCCCTGGACGTTCGCAATTTCGGTGTTGGGCTCTGGCCAGATTGAGCAGCAGAGGCTATGTACGTTGGAAGTTTTAGTAGGCTAAACAAGTTCAGAGGCCAAGTGTTTGTGGTTCGTTTGAGAGGTTACCAGTGGGAGATGAGGACCAGCAAGAGCTTTCAGGGCTGGCACCTTTACTGTAGGAGCAATCGCTTGACGTTCGCAATTTCGGTGTTGAGCTCTGGCCAGATTGAGCAGGAGAGGCTGTGTACGTTGGAAGTTTTAGTAGGCTAAACAAGTTCAGAGGCCAAGTGCTTGTGGTTCGTTTGAGAGGTTACCAGTGGGAGATGAGGACCAGCAAGAGCTTTCAGGGCTGGCACCTTTAGTGTAGGAGCAATCGCTGGACGTTCGCAATTTCGGTGTTGAGCTCTGGCCAGATTGAGCAGGAGAGGCTGTGTACGTTGGAAGTTTTAGTAGGCTAAACAAGTTCAGAGGCCAAGTGTTTGTGGTTCGTTTGAGAGGTTACCAGTGGGAGATGAGGACCAGCAAGAGCTTTCAGGGCTGGCACGTTTACTGTAGGAGCAATCGCTGTCCGTTCACAATTTCGGAGTTGGGCTCTGGCCAGATTGAGCAGGAGAGGCTATGTACGTTGGAAGTTTTAGTAGGCTAAACAAGTTCAGAGGCCAAGTGTTTGTGGTTCGTTTGAGAGGTTACCAGTGGGAGATGAGGACCAGCAAGAGCTTTCAGGGCTGGCACCTTTAGTGTAGGAGCAATCCCTGGACGTTCGCAATTTCGGTGTTGAGCTCTGGCCAGATTGAGCAGGAGAGGCTGTGTACGTTGGAAGTTTTAGTAGGCTAAACAAGTTCAGAGGCCAAGTGTTTGTGGTTCGTTTGAGAGGTTACCAGTGGGAGATGAGGACCAGCAAGAGCTTTCAGGGCTGGCACCTTTACTGTAGGAGCAATCGCTGGACGTTCGCAATTTCGGTGTTGAGCTCTGGTCAGATTGAGCAGGAGAGGCAGTGTACGTTGGAAGTTTTAGTAGCCTAAACAAGTTCAGAGGCCAAGTGTTTGTGGTTCGTTTGAGAGGTTAAGAGTGGGAGATGAGGACCAGCAAGAGCTTTCAGGGCTGGCACCTTTAGTGTAGGAGCAATCGCTGGACGTTCGCAATTTCGGTGTTGAGCTCTGGCCAGATTGAGCAGGAGAGGCTGTGTACGTTGGAAGTTTTAGTAGGCTAAACAAGTTCAGAGGCCAAGTGTTTGTGGTTCGTTTGAGAGGTTACCAGTGGGAGATGAGGACCAGCAAGAGCTTTCAGGGCTGGCACCTTTAGTGTAGGAGCAATCCCTGGACGTTCACAATTTCCGTGTTGAATTTTGGCCATACTGAGCAGGAGAGGCTGTGTACGTTGGCAGTTTTAGTAGCCTAAACAAGTTCAGAGGCCAAGTGTTTGTGGTTCGTTTGAGAGGTTACCAGTGGGAGATGAGGACCAGCAAGAGCTTTCAGGGCTGGCACCTTTAGTGTAGGAGCAATCGCTTGACGTTCGCAATTTCGGTGTTGAGCTCTGGCCAGATTGAGCAGGAGAGGCTGTGTACGTTGGAAGTTTTAGTAGCCTAAACAAGTTCAGAGGCCAAGTGTTTGTGGTTCGTTTGAGAGGTTACCAGTGGGAGATGAGGACCAGCAAGAGCTTTCAGGGCTGGCACGTTTACTGTAGGAGCAATCGCTGGACGTTCGCAATTTCGGTGTTGAGCTCTGGCCAGATTGAGCAGGAGAGGCTGTGTACGTTGGAAGTTTTAGTAGGCTAAACAAGTTCAGAGGCCAAGTGTTTGTGGTTCGTTTGAGAGGTTACCAGTGGGAGATGAGGACCAGCAAGAGCTTTCAGGGCTGGCACGTTTAGTGTAGGAGCAATCGCTGTCCGTTCGCAATTTCGGTGTTGGGCTCTGGCCAGATTGAGCAGGAGAGGCTATGTACGTTGGAAGTTTTAGTAGGCTAAACAAGTTCAGAGGCCAAGTGTTTGTGGTTCGTTTGAGAGGTTACCAGTGGGAGATGAGGACCAGCAAGAGCTTTCAGGGCTGGCACCTTTAGTGTAGGAGCAATCCCTGGACGTTCGCAATTTCGGTGTTGAGCTCTGGCCAGATTGAGCAGGAGAGGCTGTGTACGTTGGAAGTTTTAGTAGGCTAAACAAGTTCAGAGGCCAAGTGTTTGTGGTTCGTTTGAGAGGTTACCAGTGGGAGATGAGGACCAGCAAGAGCTTTCAGGGCTGGCACCTTTAGTGTAGGAGCAATCGCTGGACGTTCGCAATTTCCGTGTTGAATTTTGGCCATACTGAGCAGGAGAGGCTGTGTATGTTGGAAGTTTTAGTAGGCTAAACAAGTTCAGAGGCCAAGTGTTTGTGGTTCGTTTGAGAGGTTACCAGTGGGAGATGAGGACCAGCAAGAGCTTTCAGGGCTGGCACGTTTACTGTAGGAGCAATCCCTGGACGTTCGCAATTTCGGTGTTGGGCTCTGGCCAGATTGAGCAGGAGAGGCTGTGTACGTTGGAAGTTTTAGTAGGCTAAACAAGTTCAGAGGCCAAGTGTTTGTGGTTCGTTTGAGAGGTTACCAGTGGGAGATGAGGACCAGGAAGAGCTTTCAGGGCTGGCACCTTTAGTGTAGGAGCAATCGCTGGACGTTCGCAATTTCGGTGTTGAGCTCTGGCCAGATTGAGCAGGAGAGGCTGTGTACGTTGGCAGTTTTAGTAGCCTAAACAAGTTCAGAGGCCAAGTGTTTGTGGTTCGTTTGAGAGGTTACCAGTGGGAGATGAGGACCAGCAAGAGCTTTCAGGGCTGGCACCTTTAGTGTAGGAGCAATCGCTGGACGTTCGCAATTTCGGTCTTGAGCTCTGGCCAGATTGAGCAGGACAGGCTGTGTACGTTGGAAGTTTTAGTAGCCTAAACAAGTTCAGAGCCCAAGAGTTTCTGGTTCATTTGAGAGGTTACCAGTGGGAGATGAGGACCAGCAAGAGCTTTCAGGGCTGGCACCTTTAGTGTAGGAGCAATCGCTGGACGTTCGCAATTTCGGTGTTGAGCTCTGGCCAGATTGAGCAGGAGAGGCTGTGTACGTTGGAAGTTTTAGTAGCCTAAACAAGTTCAGAGGCCAAGTGTTTGTGGTTCGTTTGAGAGGTTACCAGTGGGAGATGAGGACCAGCAAGAGCTTTCAGGGCTGGCACGTTTACTGTAGGAGCAATCGCTGGACGTTCGCAATTTCGGTGTTGAGCTCTGGCCAGATTGAGCAGGAGAGGCTGTGTACGTTGGAAGTTTTAGTAGGCTAAACAAGTTCAGAGGCCAAGTGTTTGTGGTTCGTTTGAGAGGTTACCAGTGGGAGATGAGGACCAGCAAGAGCTTTCAGGGCTGGCACGTTTACTGTAGGAGCAATCCCTGGACGTTCGCAATTTCGGTGTTGGGCTCTGGCCAGATTGAGCAGGAGAGGCTGTGTACGTTGGAAGTTTTAGTAGGCTAAACAAGTTCAGAGCCCAAGTGTTTGTGGTTCGTTTGAGAGGTTACCAGTGGGAGATGAGGACCAGCAAGAGCTTTCAGGGCTGGCACGTTTACTGTAGGAGCAATCGCTGTCCGTTCGCAATTTCGGTGTTGGGCTCTGGCCAGATTGAGCAGGAGAGGCTATGTACGTTGGAAGTTTTAGTAGCCTAAACAAGTTCAGAGGCCAAGTGTTTGTCGTTCGTTTGAGAGGTTACCAGTGGGAGATGAGGACCAGCAAGAGCTTTCAGGGCTGGCACGTTTACTGTAGGAGCAATCCCTGGAAGTTTTCATACAATTTCCGTGTTGAATTTTGGCCATACTGAGCAGGAGAGGCTGTGTACGTTGGAAGTTTTAGTAGGCTAAACAAGTTCAGAGGCCAAGTGTTTGTGGTTCGTTTGAGAGGTTACCAGTGGGAGATGAGGACCAGCAAGAGCTTTCAGGGCTGGCACCTTTAGTGTAGGAGCAATCGCTGGACGTTCGCAATTTCGGTGTTGGGCTCTGGCCAGATTGAGCAGGAGAGGCTATGTACGTTGGAAGTTTTAGTAGGCTAAACAAGTTCAGAGGCCAAGTGTTTGTGGTTCGTTTGAGAGGTTACCAGTGGGAGATGAGGACCAGCAAGAGCTTTCAGGGCTGGCACGTTTACTGTAGGAGCAATCCCTGGACGTTCACAATTTCCGTGTTGAATTTTGGCCATACTGAGCAGGAGAGGCTGTGTACGTTGGAAGTTTTAGTAGCCTAAACAACTTCAGAGCCCAAGTGTTTGTGCTTCGTTTGAGAGGTTACCAGTGGGAGATGAGGACCAGCAAGAGCTTTCAGGGCTGGCACGTTTACTGTAGGAGCAATCCCTGGACGTTCGCAATTTCGGTGTTGGGCTCTGGCCAGATTGAGCAGCAGAGGCTATGTACGTTGGAAGTTTTAGTAGGCTAAACAAGTTCAGAGGCCAAGTGTTTGTGGTTCGTTTGAGAGGTTACCAGTGGGAGATGAGGACCAGCAAGAGCTTTCAGGGCTGGCACCTTTACTGTAGGAGCAATCGCTTGACGTTCGCAATTTCGGTGTTGAGCTCTGGCCAGATTGAGCAGGAGAGGCTGTGTACGTTGGAAGTTTTAGTAGGCTAAACAAGTTCAGAGGCCAAGTGCTTGTGGTTCGTTTGAGAGGTTACCAGTGGGAGATGAGGACCAGCAAGAGCTTTCAGGGCTGGCACCTTTAGTGTAGGAGCAATCGCTGGACGTTCGCAATTTCGGTGTTGAGCTCTGGCCAGATTGAGCAGGAGAGGCTGTGTACGTTGGAAGTTTTAGTAGGCTAAACAAGTTCAGAGGCCAAGTGTTTGTGGTTCGTTTGAGAGGTTACCAGTGGGAGATGAGGACCAGCAAGAGCTTTCAGGGCTGGCACGTTTACTGTAGGAGCAATCGCTGTCCGTTCACAATTTCCTTGTTGAGTTTTGGCCATACTGAGCAGGAGAGGCTATGTACGTTGGAAGTTTTAGTAGGCTAAACAAGTTCAGAGGCCAAGTGTTTGTGGTTCGTTTGAGAGGTTACCAGTGGGAGATGAGGACCAGCAAGAGCTTTCAGGGCTGGCACCTTTAGTGTAGGAGCAATCCCTGGACGTTCGCAATTTCGGTGTTGAGCTCTGGCCAGATTGAGCAGGAGAGGCTGTGTACGTTGGAAGTTTTAGTAGGCTAAACAAGTTCAGAGGCCAAGTGTTTGTGGTTCGTTTGAGAGGTTACCAGTGGGAGATGAGGACCAGCAAGAGCTTTCAGGGCTGGCACCTTTACTGTAGGAGCAATCGCTGGACGTTCGCAATTTCGGTGTTGAGCTCTGGTCAGATTGAGCAGGAGAGGCAGTGTACGTTGGAAGTTTTAGTAGCCTAAACAAGTTCAGAGGCCAAGTGTTTGTGGTTCGTTTGAGAGGTTAAGAGTGGGAGATGAGGACCAGCAAGAGCTTTCAGGGCTGGCACCTTTAGTGTAGGAGCAATCGCTGGACGTTCGCAATTTCGGTGTTGAGCTCTGGCCAGATTGAGCAGGAGAGGCTGTGTACGTTGGAAGTTTTAGTAGGCTAAACAAGTTCAGAGGCCAAGTGTTTGTGGTTCGTTTGAGAGGTTACCAGTGGGAGATGAGGACCAGCAAGAGCTTTCAGGGCTGGCACGTTTACTGTAGGAGCAATCCCTGGACGTTCGCAATTTCGGTGTTGGGCTCTGGCCAGATTGAGCAGGAGAGGCTATGTACGTTGGAAGTTTTAGTAGGCTAAACAAGTTCAGAGGCCAAGTGTTTGTGGTTCGTTTGAGAGGTTACCAGTGGGAGATGAGGACCAGCAAGAGCTTTCAGGGCTGGCACCTTTAGTGTAGGAGCAATCGCTGGACGTTCGCAATTTCGGTGTTGAGCTCTGGCCAGATTGAGCAGGAGAGGCTGTGTACGTTGGAAGTTTTAGTAGGCTAAACAAGTTCAGAGGCCAAGTGTTTGTGGTTCGTTTGAGAGGTTACCAGTGGGAGATGAGGACCAGCAAGAGCTTTCAGGGCTGGCACGTTTACTGTAGGAGCAATCGCTGTCCGTTCGCAATTTCGGTGTTGGGCTCTGGCCAGATTGAGCAGGAGAGGCTATGTACGTTGGAAGTTTTAGTAGCCTAAACAAGTTCAGAGGCCAAGTGTTTGTGGTTCGTTTGAGAGGTTACCAGTGGGAGATGAGGACCAGCAAGAGCTTTCAGGGCTGGCACCTTTAGTGTAGGAGCAATCGCTGGACGTTCGCAATTTCGGTGTTGAGCTCTGGCCAGATTGAGCAGGAGAGGCTGTGTACGTTGGAAGTTTTAGTAGCCTAAACAAGTTCAGAGGCCAAGTGTTTGTGGTTCGTTTGAGAGGTTACCAGTGGGAGATGAGGACCAGCAAGAGCTTTCAGGGCTGGCACCTTTAGTGTAGGAGCAATCGCTGGACGTTCGCAATTTCGGTCTTGAGCTCTGGCCAGATTGAGCAGGAGAGGCTGTGTACGTTGGAAGTTTTAGTAGCCTAAACAAGTTCAGAGGCCAAGTGTTTGTGGTTCGTTTGAGAGGTTACCAGTGGGAGATGAGGACCAGCAAGAGCTTTCAGGGCTGGCACCTTTACTGTAGGAGCAATCGCTGGACGTTCGCAATTTCGGTGTTGGGCTCTGGCCAGATTGAGCAGGAGAGGCTGTGTACGTTGGAAGTTTTAGTAGGCTAAACAAGTTCAGAGGCCAAGTGTTTGAGGTTCGTTTGAGAGGTTACCAGTGGGAGATGAGGACCAGCAAGAGCTTTCAGGGCTGGCACCTTTAGTGTAGGAGCAATCGCTTGACGTTCGCAATTTCGGTGTTGAGCTCTGGCCAGATTGAGCAGGAGAGGCTGTGTACGTTGGAAGTTTTAGTAGGCTAAACAAGTTCAGAGGCCAAGTGTTTGTGGTTCGTTTGAGAGGTTACCAGTGGGAGATGAGGACCAGCAAGAGCTTTCAGGGCTGGCACCTTTACTGTAGGAGCAATCGCTGGACGTTCGCAATTTCGGTGTTGAGCTCTGGCCAGATTGAGCAGGAGAGGCTGTGTACGTTGGAAGTTTTAGTAGGCTAAACAAGTTCAGAGGCCAAGTGTTTGTGGTTCGTTTGAGAGGTTACCAGTGGGAGATGAGGACCAGCAAGAGCTTTCAGGGCTGGCACCTTTAGTGTAGGAGCAATCCCTGGACGTTCGCAATTTCGGTCTTGAGCTCTGGCCAGATTGAGCAGGAGAGGCTGTGTACGTTGGAAGTTTTAGTAGGCTAAACAAGTTCAGAGCCCAAGTGTTTGTGGTTCGTTTGAGAGGTTACCAGTGGGAGATGAGGACCAGCAAGAGCTTTCAGGGCTGGCACCTTTAGTGTAGGAGCAATCGCTGGACGTTCGCAATTTCGGTCTTGAGCTCTGGCCAGATTGAGCAGGAGAGGCTGTGTACGTTGGAAGTTTTAGTAGTCTAAGTTCAGAGCCCAAGAGTTTCTGGTTCATTTGAGAGGTTACCAGTGGGAGATGAGGACCAGCAAGAGCTTTCAGGGCTGGCACCTTTAGTGTAGGAGCAATCGCTGGACGTTCGCAATTTCGGTGTTGAGCTCTGGCCAGATTGAGCAGGAGAGGCTGTGTACGTTGGAAGTTTTAGTAGGCTAAACAAGTTCAGAGGCCAAGTGTTTGTGGTTCGTTTGAGAGGTTACCAGTGGGAGATGAGGACCAGCAAGAGCTTTCAGGGCTGGCACCTTTAGTCTAGGAGCAATCGCTGGACGTTCGCAATTTCGGTGTTGAATTTTGACCAGATTGAGCAGGAGAGGCTATGTACGTTGGAAGTTTTAGTAGGCTAACAAGTTCAGAGGCCAAGTGTTTGTGGTTCGTTTGAGAGGTTACCAGTGGGAGATGAGGACCAGCAAGAGCTTTCAGGGCTGGCACGTTTACTGTAGGAGCAATCGCTGGACGTTCGTAATTTCGGTGTTGAGCTCTGGCCAGATTGAGCAGGAGAGGCTATGTACGTTGGAAGTTTTAGTAGGCTAAACAAGTTCAGAGGCCAAGTGTTTGTGGTTCGTTTGAGAGGTTACCAGTGGGAGATGAGGACCAGCAAGAGCTTTCAGGGCTGGCACCTTTAGTGTAGGAGCAATCGCTTGACGTTCGCAATTTCGGTGTTGAGCTCTGGCCAGATTGAGCAGGAGAGGCTGTGTACGTTGGCAGTTTTAGTAGCCTAAACAAGTTCAGAGGCCAAGTGTTTGTGGTTCGTTTGAGAGGTTACCAGTGGGAGATGAGGACCAGCAAGAGCTTTCAGGGCTGGCACCTTTACTGTAGGAGCAATCGCTGGACGTTCGCAATTTCGGTGTTGAGCTCTGGCCAGATTGAGCAGGAGAGGCTGTGTACGTTGGAAGTTTTAGTAGGCTAAACAAGTTCAGAGGCCAAGTGTTTGTGGTTCGTTTGAGAGGTTACCAGTGGGAGATGAGGACCAGCAAGAGCTTTCAGAGCTGGCACCTTTAGTGTAGGAGCAATCGCTGGACGTTCGCAATTTCGGTGTTGAGCTCTGGCCAGATTGAGCAGGACAGGCTGTGTACGTTGGAAGTTTTAGTAGGCTAAACAAGTTCAGAGGCCAAGTGTTTGAGGTTCGTTTGAGAGGTTACCAGTGGGAGATGAGGACCAGCAAGAGCTTTCAGGGCTGGCACCTTTAGTGTAGGAGCAATCGCTGGACGTTCGCAATTTCGGTGTTGAGCTCTGGCCAGATTGAGCAGGACAGGCTGTGTACGTTGGAAGTTTTAGTAGGCTAAACAAGTTCAGAGCCCAAGTGTTTGTGGTTCGTTTGAGAGGTTACCAGTGGGAGATGAGGACCAGCAAGAGCTTTCAGGGCTGGCACGTTTACTGTAGGAGCAATCGCTGGACGTTCGTAATTTCGGTGTTGAGCTCTGGCCAGATTGAGCAGCAGAGGCTGTGTACGTTGGAAGTTTTAGAAGCCTAAACAAGTTCAGAGGCAAGTGTTTGTGGTTCGTTTGAGAGGTTACCAGTGGGAGATGAGGACCAGCAAGAGCTTTCAGGGCTGGCACCTTTAGTGTAGGAGCAATCGCTGGACGTTCGCAATTTCGGTGTTGAGCTCTGGCCAGATTGAGCAGGAGAGGCTGTGTACGTTGGAAGTTTTAGTAGGCTAAACAAGTTCAGAGGCCAAGTGTTTGTGGTTCGTTTGAGAGGTTACCAGTGGGAGATGAGGACCAGCAAGATCTTTCAGGGCTGGCACCTTTAGTGTAGGAGCAATCCCTGGACGTTCGCAATTTCGGTGTTGAGCTCTGGCCAGATTGAGCAGGAGAGGCTATGTACGTTGGAAGTTTTAGTAGGCTAAACAAGTTCAGAGGCCAAGTGTTTGTGTGTTCGTTTGAGAGGTTACCAGTGGGAGATGAGGACCAGCAAGAGCTTTCAGGGCTGGCACCTTTAGTGTAGGAGCAATCGCTGGACGTTCGCAATTTCGGTGTTGAGCTCTGGCCAGATTGAGCAGGAGAGGGAGTGTACGTTGGAAGTTTTAGTAGGCTAAACAAGTTCAGAGCCCAAGTGTTTGTGGTTCTTTTGAGAGGTTACCAGTGGGAGATGAGGACCAGCAAGAGCTTTCAGGGCTGGCACCTTTACTGTAGGAGCAATCGCTGGACGTTCGCAATTTCGGTGTTGAGCTCTGGCCAGATTGAGCAGGAGAGGCTGTGTACGTTGGAAGTTTTAGTAGGCTAAACAAGTTCAGAGGCCAAGTGTTTGTGGTTCGTTTGAGAGGTTAGCAGTGGGAGATGAGGACCAGCAAGAGCTTTCAGGGCTGGCACCTTTACTGTAGGAGCAATCGCTAGACGTTCGCAATTTCGGTGTTGAGCTCTGGCCAGATTGAGCAGGAGAGGGCTGTGTACGTTGGAAGTTTTAGTAGGCTAAACAAGTTCAGAGGCCAAGTGTTTGTGGTTCGTTTGAGAGGTTACCAGTGGGAGATGAGGACCAGCAAGAGGTTTCAGGGCTGGCACCTTAGTGTAGGAGCAATCCCTGGACGTTCACAATTTCCGTGTTGAATTTTGGCCATACGGAGCAGAAGAGGCTGTGTACATTGGAAGTTTTAGTATCCTAAACAAGTTCAGAGGCCAAGTGTTGGTGGTTCGTTTGAGAAGTTACCAGTGGGAGATGAGGACCAGCAAGAGCTTTCAGGGCTGGCACCTTTAGTGTAGGAGCAATCGCTGGACGTTCGCAATTTCGGTGTTGAGCTCTGGCCAGATTGAGCAGGAGAGGCTGTCTACGTTGGAGGTTTTAGTAGGCTAAACAAGTCAGAGGCCAAGTGTTTGTGGTTCGTTTGAGAGGTTACCAGTGGGAGATGAGGACCAGCAAGAGCTTTCAGGGCTGGCACCTTTAGTGTAGGAGCAATCGCTGGACGTTCGTAATTTCGGTGTTGAGCTCTGGACAGATTTAGCAGGAGAGGAGTTGACGTTGGAAGTTTTAGTAGGCTAAACAAGTTCAGAGGCCAAGTGTTTGTGGTTCGTTTGAGAGGTTACCAGTGGGAGATGAGGACCAGCAAGAGCTTTCAGGGCTGGCACCTTTACTGTAGGAGCAATCGCTGGACGTTCGCAATTTCGGTGTTGGGCTCTGGCCAGATTGAGCAGGAGAGGCTGTGTACGTTGGAAGTTTTAGTAGCCTAAACAAGTTCAGAGGCCAAGTGTTTGAGGTTCGTTTGAGAGGTTACCAGTGGGAGATGAGGACCAGCAAGAGCTTTCAGGGCTGGCACCTTTAGTGTAGGAGCAATCGCTGGACGTTCGCAATTTCGGTGTTGAGCTCTGGCCAGATTGAGCAGGAGAGGCTGTGTACGTTGGAAGTTTTAGTAGCCTAAACAAGTTCAGAGGCCAAGTGTTTGTGGTTCGTTTGAGAGGTTACCAGTGGGAGATGAGGACCAGCAAGAGCTTTCAGGGCTGGCACCTTTAGTGTAGGAGCAATCGCTGGACGTTCGCAATTTCGGTGTTGAGCTCTGGCCAGATTGAGCAGGAGAGGCTGTGTACGTTGGAAGTTTTAGTAGGCTAAACAAGTTCAGAGGCCAAGTGTTTGTGGTTCGTTTGAGAGGTTACCAGTGGGAGATGAGGACCAGCAAGAGCTTTCAGGGCTGGCACCTTTAGTGTAGGAGCAATCGCTGGACGTTCGCAATTTCGGTCTTGAGCTCTGGCCAGATTGAGCAGGAGAGGCTGTGTACGTTGGAAGTTTTAGTAGCCTAAACAAGTTCAGAGCCCAAGAGTTTCTGGTTCATTTGAGAGGTTACCAGTGGGAGATGAGGACCAGCAAGAGCTTTCAGGGCTGGCACCTTTAGTGTAGGAGCAATCGCTGGACGTTCGCAATTTCGGTGTTGAGCTCTGGCCAGATTGAGCAGGAGAGGCTGTGTACGTTGGAAGTTTTAGTAGGCTAAACAAGTTCAGAGGCCAAGTGTTTGTGGTTCGTTTGAGAGGTTACCCGTGGGAGATGAGGACCAGCAAGAGCTTTCAGGGCTGGCACCTTTAGTCTAGGAGCAATCGCTGGACGTTCGCAATTTCGGTGTTGAATTTTGACCAGATTGAGCAGGAGAGGCTATGTACGTTGGAAGTTTTAGTAGGCTAAACAAGTTCAGAGGCCAAGTGTTTGTGGTTCGTTTGAGAGGTTACCAGTGGGAGATGAGGACCAGCAAGAGCTTTCAGGGCTGGCACGTTTACTGTAGGAGCAATCGCTGGACGTTCGTAATTTCGGTGTTGAGCTCTGGCCAGATTGAGCAGGAGAGGCTATGTACGTTGGAAGTTTTAGTAGGCTAAACAAGTTCAGAGGCCAAGTGTTTGTGGTTCGTTTGAGAGGTTACCAGTGGGAGATGAGGACCAGCAAGAGCTTTCAGGGCTGGCACCTTTAGTGTAGGAGCAATCGCTTGACGTTCGCAATTTCGGTGTTGAGCTCTGGCCAGATTGAGCAGGAGAGGCTGTGTACGTTGAAGTTTTAGTAGCCTAAACAAGTTCAGAGGCCAAGTGTTTGTGGTTCGTTTGAGAGGTTACCAGTGGGAGATGAGGACCAGCAAGAGCTTTCAGGGCTGGCACCTTTAGTGTAGGAGCAATCGCTGGACGTTCGCAATTTCGGTGTTGAGCTCTGGCCAGATTGAGCAGGAGAGGCTGTGTACGTTGGAAGTTTTAGTAGCCTAAACAAGTTCAGAGGCCAAGTGTTTGTGGTTCGTTTGAGAGGTTACCAGTGGGAGATGAGGACCAGCAAGAGCTTTCAGAGCTGGCACCTTTAGTGTAGGAGCAATCGCTGGACGTTCGCAATTTCGGTCTTGAGCTCTGGCCAGATTGAGCAGGACAGGCTGTGTACGTTGGAAGTTTTAGTAGCCTAAACAAGTTCAGAGGCCAAGTGTTTGAGGTTCGTTTGAGAGGTTACCAGTGGGAGATGAGGACCAGCAAGAGCTTTCAGGGCTGGCACCTTTAGTGTAGGAGCAATCGCTGGACGTTCGCAATTTCGGTCTTGAGCTCTGGCCAGATTGAGCAGGAGAGGCTGTGTACGTTGGAAGTTTTAGTAGCCTAAACAAGTTCAGAGGCCAAGTGTTTGTGGTTCGTTTGAGAGGTTACCAGTGGGAGATGAGGACCAGCAAGAGCTTTCAGGGCTGGCACGTTTACTGTAGGAGCAATCGCTGGACGTTCGTAATTTCGGTGTTGAGCTCTGGCCAGATTGAGCAGCAGAGGCTGTGTACGTTGGAAGTTTTATTAGGCTAAACAAGTTCAGAGGCCAAGTGTTTGTGGTTCGTTTTCGAGGTTACCAGTGGGAGATGAGGACCAGCAAGAGCTTTCAGGGCTGGCACGTTTACTGTAGGAGCAATCGCTGGACGTTCGCAATTTCGGTGTTGAGCTCTGGCCAGATTGAGCAGGAGAGGCTGTGTACGTTGGAAGTTTTAGTAGCCTAAACAAGTTCAGAGGCCAAGTGTTTGTGGTTCGTTTGAGAGGTTACCAGTGGGAGATGAGGACCAGCAAGAGCTTTCAGGGCTGGCACCTTTAGTGTAGGAGCAATCGCTGGACGTTCGCAATTTCGGTGTTGAGCTCTGGCCAGATTGAGCAGGAGAGGGAGTGTACTTTGGAAGTTTTAGTAGGCTAAACAAGTTCAGAGGCCAAGTGTTTGTGGTTCGTTTGAGAGGGTTACCAGTGGGAGATGAGGACCAGCAAGAGCTTTCAGGGCTGGCACCTTTAGTGTAGGAGCAATCGCTGGACGTTCGCAATTTCGGTGTTGAGCTCTGGCCAGATTGAGCAGGAGAGGCTGTGTACGTTGGAAGTTTTAGTAGGCTAAACAAGTTCAGAGGCCAAGTGTTTGTGGTTCGTTTGAGAGGTTACCAGTGGGAGATGAGGACCAGCAAGAGCTTTCAGGGCTGGCACCTTTAGTGTAGGAGCAATCGCTAGACGTTCGCAATTTCGGTGTTGAGCTCTGGCCAGATTGAGCAGGAGAGGCTGTGTACGTTGGAAGTTTTAGTAGGCTAAACAAGTTCAGAGGCCAAGTGTTTGTGGTTCGTTTGAGAGGTTACCAGTGGGAGATGAGGACCAGCAAGAGCTTTCAGGGCTGGCACCTTTAGTGTAGGAGCAATCCCTGGACGTTCACAATTTTCGGTGTTGAGCTCTGGCCAGATTGAGCAGGAGAGGCTGTGTACGTTGGAAGTTTTAGTAGCCTAAACAAGTTCAGAGGCCAAGTGTTTGTGGTTCGTTTGAGAGGTTACCAGTGGGAGATGAGGACCAGCAAGAGCTTTCAGGGCTGGCACCTTTAGTGTAGGAGCAATCGCTGGACGTTCGCAATTTCGGTGTTGAGCTCTGGCCAGATTGAGCAGGAGAGGCTGTGTACGTTGGAAGTTTTAGTAGCCTAAACAAGTTCAGAGGCCAAGTGTTTGTGGTTCGTTTGAGAGGTTACCAGTGGGAGATGAGGACCAGCAAGAGCTTTCAGAGCTGGCACCTTTAGTGTAGGAGCAATCGCTGGACCGTTCGCAATTTCGGTCTTGAGCTCTGGCCAGATTGAGCAGGACAGGCTGTGTACGTTGGAAGTTTTAGTAGCCTAAACAAGTTCAGAGGCCAAGTGTTTGAGGTTCGTTTGAGAGGTTACCAGTGGGAGATGAGGACCAGCAAGAGCTTTCAGGGCTGGCACCTTTAGTGTAGGAGCAATCGCTGGACGTTCGCAAT
Organism: Gavia stellata; assembly: GCF_030936135.1. Taxonomy (NCBI): domain Eukaryota; kingdom Metazoa; phylum Chordata; class Aves; order Gaviiformes; family Gaviidae; genus Gavia; species Gavia stellata. Next base: position 40,361 of record NW_026776996.1, read on the forward strand.
TTCGGTCTTGAGCTCTGGCCAGATTGAGCAGGAGAGGCTGTGTACGTTGGAAGTTTTAGTAGCCTAAACAAGTTCAGAGGCCAAGTGTTTGTGGTTCGTTTGAGAGGTTACCAGTGGGAGATGAGGACCAGCAAGAGCTTTCAGGGCTGGCACGTTTACTGTAGGAGCAATCGCTGGACGTTCGTAATTTCGGTGTTGAGCTCTGGCCAGATTGAGCAGCAGAGGCTGTGTACGTTGGAAGTTTTATTAGGCTAAACAAGTTCAGAGGCCAAGTGTTTGTGGTTCGTTTTCGAGGTTACCAGTGGGAGATGAGGACCAGCAAGAGCTTTCAGGGCTGGCACGTTTACTGTAGGAGCAATTCGCTGGACGTTCGCAATTTCGGTGTTGAGCTCTGGCCAGATTGAGCAGGAGAGGCTGTGTACGTTGGAAGTTTTAGTAGCCTAAACAAGTTCAGAGGCCAAGTGTTTGTGGTTCGTTTGAGAGGTTACCAGTGGGAGATGAGGACCAGCAAGAGCTTTCAGGGCTGGCACCTTTAGTGTAGGAGCAATCCCTGGACGTTCGCAATTTCGGTGTTGAGCTCTGGCCAGATTGAGCAGGAGAGGCTATGTACGTTGGAAGTTTTAGTAGGCTAAACAAGTTCAGAGGCCAAGTGTTTGTGGTTCGTTTGAGAGGTACCAGTGGGAGATGAGGACCAGCAAGAGCTTTCAGGGCTGGCACCTTTAGTGTAGGAGCAATCGCTGGACGTTCGCAATTTCGGTGTTGAGCTCTGGCCAGATTGAGCAGGAGAGGCAGTGTACTTTGGAAGTTTTAGTAGGCTAAACAAGTTCAGAGGCCAAGTGTTTGTGGTTCGTTTGAGAGGTTACCAGTGGGAGATGAGGACCAGCAAGAGCTTTCAGGGCTGGCACCTTTAGTGTAGGAGCAATCGCTGGACGTTCGCAATTTCGGTGTTGAGCTCTGGCCAGATTGAGCAGGAGAGGCTGTGTACGTTGGAAGTTTTAGTAGGCTAAACAAGTTCAGAGGCCAAGTGTTTGTGGTTCGTTTGAGAGGTTACCAGTGGGAGATGAGGACCAGCAAGAGCTTTCAGGGCTGGCACCTTTACTGTAGGAGCAATCGCTAGACGTTCGCAATTTCGGTGTTGAGCTCTGGCCAGATTGAGCAGGAGAGGCTGTGTACGTTGGAAGTTTTAGTAGGCTAAACAAGTTCAGAGGCCAAGTGTTTGTGGTTCGTTTGAGAGGTTACCAGTGGGAGATGAGGACCAGCAAGAGCTTTCAGGGCTGGCACCTTTAGTGTAGGAGCAATCCTGGACGTTCACAATTTCCGTGTTGAATTTTGGCCATACGGAGCAGAAGAGGCTGTGTACATTGGAAGTTTTATGTATCCTAAACAAGTTCAGAGGCCAAGTGTTGGTGGTTCGTTTGAGAAGTTACCAGTGGGAGATGAGGACCAGCAAGAGCTTTCAGGGCTGGCACCTTTAGTGTAGGAGCAATCGCTGGACGTTCGCAATTTCGGTGTTGAGCTCTGGCCAGATTGAGCAGGAGAGGCTGTCTACGTTGGAGGTTTTAGTAGGCTAAACAAGTTCAGAGGCCAAGTGTTTGTGGTTCGTTTGAGAGGTTACCAGTGGGAGATGAGGACCAGCAAGAGCTTTCAGGGCTGGCACCTTTAGTGTAGGAGCAATCGCTGGACGTTCGCAATTTCGGTGTTGAGCTCTGGCCAGATTGAGCAGGAGAGGCTGTGTACGTTGGAAGTTTTAGTAGCCTAAACAAGTTCAGAGGCCAAGTGTTTGTGGTTCGTTTGAGAGGTTACCAGTGGGAGATGAGGACCAGCAAGAGCTTTCAGGGCTGGCACCTTTAGTGTAGGAGCAATCGCTGGACGTTCGCAATTTCGGTGTTGAGCTCTGGCCAGATTGAGCAGGAGAGGCTGTGTACGTTGGAAGTTTTAGTAGGCTAAACAAGTTCAGAGGCCAAGTGTTTGTGGTTCGTTTGAGAGGTTACCAGTGGGAGATGAGGACCAGCAAGAGCTTTCAGAGCTGGCACCTTTAGTGTAGGAGCAATCGCTGGACGTTCGCAATTTCGGTCTTGAGCTCTGGCCAGATTGAGCAGGAGAGGCTGTGTACGTTGGAAGTTTTAGTAGGCTAAACAAGTTCAGAGGCCAAGTGTTTGAGGTTCGTTTGAGAGGTTACCAGTGGGAGATGAGGACCAGCAAGAGCTTTCAGGGCTGGCACCTTTAGTGTAGGAGCAATCGCTGGACGTTCGCAATTTCGGTCTTGAGCTCTGGCCAGATTGAGCAGGAGAGGCTGTGTACGTTGGAAGTTTTAGTAGCCTAAACAAGTTCAGAGGCCAAGTGTTTGTGGTTCGTTTGAGAGGTTACCAGTGGGAGATGAGGGACCAGCAAGAGCTTTCAGGGCTGGCACGTTTACTGTAGGAGCAATCGCTGGACGTTCGTAATTTCGGTGTTGAGCTCTGGCCAGATTGAGCAGCAGAGGCTGTGTACGTTGGAAGTTTTAGTAGGCTAAACAAGTTCAGAGGCCAAGTGTTTGTGGTTCGTTTTCGAGGTTACCAGTGGGAGATGAGGACCAGCAAGAGCTTTCAGGGCTGGCACGTTTACTGTAGGAGCAATCGCTGGACGTTCGCAATTTCGGTGTTGAGCTCTGGCCAGATTGAGCAGGAGAGGCTGTGTCCGTTGGAAGTTTTAGTAGCCTAAACAAGTTCAGAGGCCAAGTGTTTGTGGTTCGTTTGAGAGGTTACCAGTGGGAGATGAGGACCAGCAAGAGCTTTCAGGGCTGGCACCTTTAGTGTAGGAGCAATCCCTGGACGTTCGCAATTTCGGTGTTGAGCTCTGGCCAGATTGAGCAGGAGAGGCTATGTACGTTGGAAGTTTTAGTAGGCTAAACAAGTTCAGAGGCAAGTGTTTGTGGTTCGTTTGAGAGGTTACCAGTGGGAGATGAGGACCAGCAAGAGCTTTCAGGGCTGGCACCTTTAGTGTAGGAGCAATCGCTGGACGTTCGCAATTTCGGTGTTGAGCTCTGGCCAGATTGAGCAGGAGAGGGAGTGTACTTTGGAAGTTTTAGTAGCCTAAACAAGTTCAGAGGCCAAGTGTTTGTGGTTCGTTTGAGAGGTTACAGTGGGAGATGAGGACCAGCAAGAGCTTTCAGGGCTGGCACGTTTACTGTAGGAGCAATCGCTTGACGTTCGCAATTTCGGTGTTGAGCTCTGGCCAGATTGAGCAGGAGAGGCTGTGTACGTTGGAAGTTTTAGTAGGCTAAACAAGTTCAGAGGCCAAGTGTTTGTGGTTCGTTTGAGAGGTTACCAGTGGGAGATGAGGACCAGCAAGAGCTTTCAGGGCTGGCACCTTTACTGTAGGAGCAATCGCTAGACGTTCGCAATTTCGGTGTTGAGCTCTGGCCAGATTGAGCAGGAGAGGCTGTGTACGTTGGAAGTTTTAGTAGGCTAAACAAGTTCAGAGGCCAAGTGTTTGTGGTTCGTTTGAGAGGTTACCAGTGGGAGATGAGGACCAGCAAGAGCTTTCAGGGCTGGCACCTTTAGTGTAGGAGCAATCCCTGGACGTTCACAATTTCCGTGTTGAATTTTTGGCCATACGGAGCAGAAGAGGCTGTGTACATTGGAAGTTTTAGTATCCTAAACAAGTTCAGAGGCCAAGTGTTGGTGGTTCGTTTGAGAAGTTACCAGTGGGAGATGAGGACCAGCAAGAGCTTTCAGGGCTGGCACCTTTAGTGTAGGAGCAATCGCTGGACGTTCGCAATTTCGGTGTTGAGCTCTGGCCAGATTGAGCAGGAGAGGCTGTCTACGTTGGAGGTTTTAGTAGGCTAAACAAGTTCAGAGGCCAAGTGTTTGTGGTTCGTTTGAGAGGTTACCAGTGGGAGATGAGGACCAGCAAGAGCTTTCAGGGCTGGCACCTTTAGTGTAGGAGCAATCGCTGGACGTTCGCAATTTCGGTGTTGAGCTCTGGGCCAGATTGAGCAGGAGAGGGAGTTGACGTTGGAAGTTTTAGTAGGCTAAACAAGTTCAGAGGCCAAGTGTTTGTGGTTCGTTTGAGAGGTTACCAGTGGGAGATGAGGACCAGCAAGAGCTTTCAGGGCTGGCACCTTTAGTGTAGGAGCATCGCTGGACGTTCGCAATTTCGGTGTTGAGCTCTGGCCAGAGTGAGCAGGAGAGGCTGTGTACGTTGGAAGTTTTAGTAGCCTAAACAAGTTCAGAGGCCAAGTGTTTGTGGTTCGTTTGAGAGGTTACCAGTGGGAGATGAGGACCAGCAAGAGCTTTCAGGGCTGGCACCTTTAGTGTAGGAGCAATCGCTGGACGTTCGCAATTTCGGTCTTGAGCTCTGGCCAGATTGAGCAGGAGAGGCTGTGTACGTTGGAAGTTTTAGTAGGCTAAACAAGTTCAGAGCCCAAGTGTTTGTGGTTCGTTTGAGAGGTTACCAGTGGGAGATGAGGACCAGCAAGAGCTTTCAGGGCTGGCACGTTTACTGTAGGAGCAATCGCTGGACGTTCGCAATTTCGGTGTTGAGCTCTGGTCAGATTGAGCAGGAGAGGCTGTGTACGTTGGAAGTTTTAGTAGGCTAAACAAGTTCAGAGGCCAAGTGTTTGTGGTTCGTTTGAGAGGTTACCAGTGGGAGATGAGGACCAGCAAGAGCTTTCAGGGCTGGCACCTTTAGTGTAGGAGCAATCGCTGGACGTTCGCAATTTCGGTGTTGAGCTCTGGCCAGATTGAGCAGGAGAGGCTGTGTACGTTGGAAGTTTTAGTAGGCTAAACAAGTTCAGAGGCCAAGTGTTTGTGGTTCGTTTGAGAGGTTACCAGTGGGAGATGAGGACCAGCAAGAGCTTTCAGGGCTGGCCCCTTTACTGTAGGAGCAATCGCTGGACGTTCGCAATTTCGGTGTTGAGCTCTGGCCAGATTGAGCAGGAGAGGCTGTGTACGTTGGAAGTTTTAGTAGGCTAAACAAGTTCAGAGCCCAAGTGTTTGTGGTTCGTTTGAGAGGTTACCAGTGGGAGATGAGGACCAGCAAGAGCTTTCAGTGCTGGCACGTTTACTGTAGGAGCAATCGCTGGACGTTCGCAATTTCGGTGTTGACCTCTGGCCAGATTGAGCAGCAGAGGCTGTGTACATTGGAAGTTTTAGTAGGCTAAACAAGTTCAGAGGCCAAGTGTTTGTGGTTCGTTTGAGAGGTTACCAGTGGGAGATGAGGACCAGCAAGAGCTTTCAGGGCTGGCACCTTTAGTGTAGGAGCAATCGCTGGACGTTCGCAATTTCGGTGTTGAGCTCTGGGCCAGATTGAGCAGGAGAGGCTGTGTACGTTGGAAGTTTTAGTAGGCTAAACAAGTTCAGAGGCCAAGTGTTTGTGGTTCGTTTGAGAGGTTACCAGTGGGAGATGAGGACCAGCAAGAGCTTTCAGGGCTGGCACGTTTACTGTAGGAGCAATCGCTGGACGTTCGCAATTTCGGTGTTGAGCTCTGGTCAGATTGAGCAGGAGAGGCTGTGTACGTGGAAGTTTTAGTAGCCTAAACAAGTTCAGAGGCCAAGTGTTTGTGGTTCATTTGAGAGGTTACCAGTGGGAGATGAGGACCAGCAAGAGCTTTCAGGGCTGGCACCTTTAGTGTAGGAGCAATCGCTGGACGTTCGCAATTTCGGTGTTGAGCTCTGGCCAGATTGAGCAGGAGAGGCTGTGTACGTTGGAAGTTTTAGTAGGCTAAACAAGTTCAGAGGCCAAGTGTTTGTGGTTCGTTTGAGAGGTTACCAGTGGGAGATGAGGACCAGCAAGAGCTTTCAGGGCTGGCACCTTTAGTGTAGGAGCAATCGCTTGACTGTTCGCAATTTCGGTGTTGAGCTCTGGCCAGATTGAGCAGGAGAGGCTGTGTACGTTGGAAGTTTTAGTAGGCTAAACAAGTTCAGAGGCCAAGTGTTTGTGGTTCGTTTGAGAGGTTACCAGTGGGAGATGAGGACCAGCAAGAGCTTTCAGGGCTGGCACCTTTAGTGTAGGAGCAATCGCTGGACGTTCGCAATTTCGGTGTTGAGCTCTGGCCAGATTGAGCAGGAGAGGGAGTTGACGTTGGAAGTTTTAGTAGGCTAAACAAGTTCAGAGGCCAAGTGTTTGTGGTTCGTTTGAGAGGTTACCAGTGGGAGATGAGGACCAGCAAGAGCTTTCAGGGCTGGCACCTTTAGTGTAGGAGCAATCGCTGGACGTTCGCAATTTCGGTGTTGAGCTCTGGCCAGAGTGAGCAGGAGAGGCTGTGTACGTTGGAAGTTTTAGTAGCCTAAACAAGTTCAGAGGCCAAGTGTTTGTGGTTCGTTTGAGAGGTTACCAGTGGGAGATGAGGACCAGCAAGAGCTTTCAGGGCTGGCACCTTTAGTGTAGGAGCAATCGCTGGACGTTCGCAATTTCGGTGTTGAGCTCTGGCCAGATTGAGCAGGAGAGGCTGTGTACGTAGGAAGTTTTAGTAGGCTAAACAAGTTCAGAGCCCAAGTGTTTGTGGTTCGTTTGAGAGGTTACCAGTGGGAGATGAGGACCAGCAAGAGCTTTCAGGGCTGGCACGTTTACTGTAGGAGCAATCGCTGGACGTTCGCAATTTCGGTGTTGAGCTCTGGTCAGATTGAGCAGGAGAGGCTGTGTACGTTGGAAGTTTTAGTAGGCTAAACAAGTTCAGAGGCCAAGTGTTGTGGTTCGTTTGAGAGGTTACCAGTGGGAGATGAGGACCAGCAAGAGCTTTCAGGGCTGGCACCTTTAGTGTAGGAGCAATCGCTGGACGTTCGCAATTTCGGTGTTGAGCTCTGGCCAGATTGAGCAGGAGAGGCTGTGTACGTTGGAAGTTTTAGTAGCCTAAACAAGTTCAGAGGCCAAGTGTTTGTGGTTCGTTTGAGAGGTTACCAGTGGGAGATGAGGACCAGCAAGAGCTTTCAGGGCTGGCACCTTTACTGTAGGAGCAATCGCTGGACGTTCGCAATTTCGGTGTTGAGCTCTGGCCAGATTGAGCAGGAGAGGCTGTGTACGTTGGAAGTTTTAGTAGGCTAAACAAGTTCAGAGCCCAAGTGTTTGTGGTTCGTTTGAGAGGTTACCAGTGGGAGATGAGGACCAGCAAGAGCTTTCAGTGCTGGCACGTTTACTGTAGGAGCAATCGCTGGACGTTCGCAATTTCGGTGTTGACCTCTGGCCAGATTGAGCAGCAGAGGCTGTGTACGTTGGAAGTTTAGTAGGCTAAACAAGTTCAGAGGCCAAGTGTTTGTGGTTCGTTTGAGAGGTTACCAGTGGGAGATGAGGACCAGCAAGAGCTTTCAGGGCTGGCACCTTTAGTGTAGGAGCAATCGCTGGACGTTCGCAATTTCGGTGTTGAGCTCTGGCCAGATTGAGCAGGAGAGGCTGTGTACGTTGGAAGTTTTAGTAGGCTAAACAAGTTCAGAGGCCAAGTGTTTGTGGTTCGTTTGAGAGGTTACCAGTGGGAGATGAGGACCAGCAAGAGCTTTCAGGGCTGGCACGTTACTGTAGGAGCAATCGCTGGACGTTCGCAATTTCGGTGTTGAGCTCTGGTCAGATTGAGCAGGAGAGGCTGTGTACGTTGGAAGTTTTAGTAGCCTAAACAAGTTCAGAGGCCAAGTGTTTGTGGTTCATTTGAGAGGTTACCAGTGGGAGATGAGGACCAGCAAGAGCTTTCAGGGCTGGCACCTTTAGTGTAGGAGCAATCGCTGGACGTTCGCAATTTCGGTGTTGAGCTCTGGCCAGATTGAGCAGGAGAGGCTGTGTACGTTGGAAGTTTTAGTAGCCTAAACAAGTTCAGAGGCCAAGTGTTTGTGGTTCGTTTGAGAGGTTACCAGTGGGAGATGAGGACCAGCAAGAGCTTTCAGGGCTGGCACCTTTAGTGTAGGAGCAATCGCTTGACGTTCGCAATTTCGGTGTTGAGCTCTGGCCAGATTGAGCAGGAGAGGCTGTGTACGTTGGAAGTTTTAGTAGGCTAAACAAGTTCAGAGGCCAAGTGTTTGTGGTTCGTTTGAGAGGTTACCAGTGGGAGATGAGGACCAGCAAGAGCTTTCAGGGCTGGCACCTTTAGTGTAGGAGCAATCGCTGTCCGTTCGCAATTTCGGTGTTGAGCTCTGGCCAGATTGAGCAGGAGAGGCTGTGTACGTTGGCAGTTTTAGTAGCCTAAACAAGTTCAGAGGCCAAGTGTTTGTGGTTCGTTTGAGAGGTTACCAGTGGGAGATGAGGACCAGCAAGAGCTTTGAGGGCTGGCACCTTTAGTGTAGGAGCAATCGCTGGACGTTCGCAATTTCGGTGTTGAGCTCTGGCCAGATTGAGCAGGAGAGGCTGTGTACGTTGGAAGTTTTAGTAGGCTAAACAAGTTCAGAGGCCAAGTGTTTGTGGTTCGTTTGAGAGGTTACCAGTGGGAGATGAGGACCAGCAAGAGGTTTGAGGGCTGGCACCTTTAGTGTAGGAGCAATCGCTGGACGTTCGCAATTTCGGTGTTGAGCTCTGGCCAGATTGAGCAGGGAGAGGCTGTGTACGTTGGAAGTTTTAGTAGGCTAAACAAGTTCAGAGGCCAAGTGTTTGTGGTTCGTTTGAGAGGTTACCAGTGGGAGATGAGGACCAGCAAGAGCTTTCAGGGCTGGCACCTTTAGTGTAGGAGCAATCGCTGGACGTTCGCAATTTCGGTGTTGAGCTCTGGCCAGATTGAGCAGGAGAGGGAGTGTACGTTGGAGGTTTTAGTAGCCTAAACAAGTTCAGAGGCCAAGTGTTTGTGGTTCGTTTGAGAGGTTACCAGTGGGAGATGAGGACCAGCAAGAGCTTTCAGGGCTGGCACCTTTAGTGTAGGAGCAATCGCTGGACGTTCGCAATTTCGGAGTTGAGCTCTGGCCAGATTGAGCAGGAGAGGCTGTCTACGTTGGAGGTTTTAGTAGGCTAAACAAGTTCAGAGGCCAAGTGTTTGTGGTTCGTTTGAGAGGTTACCAGTGGGAGATGAGGACCAGCAAGAGGTTTGAGGGCTGGCACCTTTAGTGTAGGAGCAATCGCTGGACGTTCGCAATTTCGGTGTTGAGCTCTGGCCAGATTGAGCAGGAGAGGGAGTGTACGTTGGAAGTTTTAGTAGGCTAAACAAGTTCAGAGCCCAAGTGTTTGTGGTCGTTTGAGAGGTTACCAGTGGGAGATGAGGACCAGCAAGAGCTTTCAGGGCTGGCACCTTTAGTGTAGGAGCAATCGCTGGACGTTCGCAATTTCGGTGTTGAGCTCTGGCCAGAGTGAGCAGGAGAGGCTGTGTACGTTGGAAGTTTTAGTAGGCTAAACAAGTTCAGAGGCCAAGTGTTTGTGGTTCGTTTGAGAGGTTACCAGTGGGAGATGAGGACCAGCAAGAGCTTTCAGGGCTGGCACCTTTAGTGTAGGAGCAATCGCTGGACGTTCGCAATTTCGGTGTTGAGCTCTGGCCAGATTGAGCAGCAGAGGCTGTGTACGTTGGCAGTTTTAGTAGCCTAAACAAGTTCAGAGGCCAAGTGTTTGTGGTTCGTTTGAGAGGTTACCAGTGGGAGATGAGGACCAGCAAGAGGTTTGAGGGCTGGCACCTTTTAGTGTAGGAGCAATCGCTTGGACGTTCGCAATTTCGGTGTTGAGCTCTAGCCAGATTGAGCAGGAGAGGCTGTGTACGTTGGAAGTTTTAGTAGGCTAAACAAGTTCAGAGGCCAAGTGTTTGTGGTTCGTTTGAGAGGTTACCAGTGGGAGATGAGGACCAGCAAGAGGTTTGAGGGCTGGCACCTTTAGTGTAGGAGCAATCGCTGGACGTTCGCAATTTCGGTGTTGAGCTCTGGCCAGATTGAGCAGGAGAGGCTGTGTACGTTGGAAGTTTTAGTAGGCTAAACAAGTTCAGAGGCCAAGTGTTTGTGGTTCGTTTGAGAGGTTACCAGTGGGAGATGAGGACCAGCAAGAGCTTTCAGGGCTGGCACCTTTAGTGTAGGAGCAATCGCTGGACCGTTCGCAATTTCGGTGTTGAGCTCTGGCCAGATTGAGCAGGAGAGGGAGTGTACGTTGGAGGTTTTAGTAGCCTAAACAAGTTCAGAGGCCAAGTGTTTGTGGTTCGTTTGAGAGGTTACCAGTGGGAGATGAGGACCAGCAAGAGCTTTCAGGGCTGGCACCTTTAGTGTAGGAGCAATCGCTGGACGTTCGCATTTCGGTGTTGAGCTCTGGCCAGATTGAGCAGGAGAGGCTGTCTACGTTGGAGGTTTTAGTAGGCTAAACAAGTTCAGAGGCCAAGTGTTTGTGGTTCGTTTGAGAGGTTACCAGTGGGAGATGAGGACCAGCAAGAGCTTTCAGGGCTGGCACCTTTAGTGTAGGAGCAATCGCTGGACGTTCGCAATTTCGGTGTTGAGCTCTGGCCAGATTGAGCAGGAGAGGCTGTGTACGTTGGAAGTTTTAGTAGGCTAAACAAGTTCAGAGCCAAGTGTTTGTGGTTCGTTTGAGAGGTTACCAGTGGGAGATGAGGACCAGCAAGAGCTTTCAGGGCTGGCACCTTTAGTGTAGGAGCAATCGCTGGACGTTCGCAATTTCGGTGTTGAGCTCTGGCCAGAGTGAGCAGGAGAGGCTGTGTACGTTGGAAGTTTTAGTAGCCTAAACAAGTTCAGAGGCCAAGTGTTTGTGGTTCGTTTGAGAGGTTACCAGTGGGAGATGAGGACCAGCAAGAGCTTTCAGGGCTGGCACCTTTAGTCTAGGAGCAATCGCTGGACGTTCGCAATTTCGGTGTTGAGCTCTGGCCAGATTGAGCAGGACAGGCTGTGTACGTTGGAAGTTTTAGTAGGCTAAACAAGTTCAGAGGCCAAGTGTTTGTGGTTCGTTTGAGAGGTTACCAGTGGGAGATGAGGACCAGCAAGAGCTTTCAGGGCTGGCACCTTTAGTGTAGGAGCAATCGCTGGACGTTCGCAATTTCGGTGTTGAGCTCTGGCCAGATTGAGCAGGAGAGGGAGTGTACGTTGGAGGTTTTAGTAGCCTAAACAAGTTCAGAGGCCAAGTGTTTGTGGTTCGTTTGAGAGGTTACCAGTGGGAGATGAGGACCAGCAAGAGCTTTCAGGGCTGGCACCTTTAGTGTAGGAGCAATCGCTGGACGTTCGCAATTTCGGAGTTGAGCTCTGGCCAGATTGAGCAGGAGAGGCTGTCTACGTTGGAGGTTTTAGTAGGCTAAACAAGTTCAGAGGCCAAGTGTTTGTGGTTCGTTTGAGAGGTTACCAGTGGGAGATGAGGACCAGCAAGAGGTTTGAGGGCTGGCACCTTTAGTGTAGGAGCAATCGCTGGACGTTCGCAATTTCGGTGTTGAGCTCTGGCCAGATTGAGCAGGAGAGGGAGTGTACGTTGGAAGTTTTAGTAGGCTAAACAAGTTCAGAGCCCAAGTGTTTTGTGGTTCGTTTGAGAGGTTACCAGTGGGAGATGAGGACCAGCAAGAGCTTTCAGGGCTGGCACCTTTAGTGTAGGAGCAATCGCTGGACGTTCGCAATTTTCGGTGTTGAGCTCTGGCCAGAGTGAGCAGGAGAGGCTTGTGTACGTTGGAAGTTTTAGTAGGCTAAACAAGTTCAGAGGCCAAGTGTTTGTGGTTCGTTTGAGAGGTTACCAGTGGGAGATGAGGACCAGCAAGAGCTTTCAGGGCTGGCACCTTTAGTGTAGGAGCAATCGCTGGACGTTCGCAATTTCGGTGTTGAGCTCTGGCCAGATTGAGCAGCAGAGGCTGTGTACGTTGGCAGTTTTAGTAGCCTAAACAAGTTCAGAGGCCAAGTGTTTGTGGTTCGTTTGAGAGGTTACCAGTGGGAGATGAGGACCAGCAAGAGGTTTGAGGGCTGGCACCTTTAGTGTAGGAGCAATCGCTGGACGTTCGCAATTTCGGTGTTGAGCTCTAGCCAGATTGAGCAGGAGAGGCTGTGTACGTTGGAAGTTTTAGTAGGCTAAACAAGTTCAGAGGCCAAGTGTTTGTGGTTCGTTTGAGAGGTTACCAGTGGGAGATGAGGACAGCAAGAGGTTTGAGGGCTGGCACCCTTTAGTGTAGGAGCAATCGCTGGACGTTCGCAATTTCGGTGTTGAGCTCTGGA
>NW_026776997.1:0-72829 GCF_030936135.1 Gavia stellata
TTGTTCGCAATTTCGGTGTTGAGCTCTGGCCAGATTGAGCAGGAGAGGCTGTGTACGTTGGAAGTTTTAGTAGGCTAAACAAGTTCAGAGCCCAAGTGTTTGTGGTTCGTTTGAGAGGTTACCAGTGGGAGATGAGGACCAGCAAGAGCTTTCAGGGCTGGCACCTTTAGTGTAGGAGCAATCGCTGGACGTTCGCAATTTCGGTGTTGAGCTCTGGCCAGATTGAGCAGGAGAGGCTGTGTACGTTGGAAGTTTTAGTAGGCTAAACAAGTTCAGAGCCCAAGTGTTTGTGGTTCATTTGAGAGGTTACCAGTGGGAGATGAGGACCAGCAAGAGCTTTCAGGGCTGGCACCTTTAGTGTAGGAGCAATCGCTGGACGTTCGCAATGTCGGTGTTGAGCTCTGGCCAGATTGAGCAGGAGAGGCTGTGTACGTTGGAAGTTTTAGTAGGTGAAACAAGTTCAGAGCCCAAGTGTTTGTGGTTCGTTTGAGAGGTTACCAGTGGGAGATGAGGACCAGCAAGAGCTCTCAGGGCTGGCACCTTTTGTGTAGGAGCAATCCTGGACGTTCGCAATTTCGGTGTTGAGCTCTGGCCAGATTGAGCAGGAGAGGCTGTGTACGTTGGAAGTTTTAGTAGGCTAAACAAGTTCAGAGCCCAAGTGTTTGTGGTTCGTTTGAGAGGTTACCAGTGGGAGATGAGGACCAGCAAGAGCTTTCAGGGCTGGCACCTTTAGTGTAGGAGCAATCCCTGGACGTTCACAATTTCGGTGTTGAATTTTGGCCAGATTGAGCAGGAGAGGCTGTGTACGTTGGAAGTTTTAGTAGGCTAAACAAGTTCAGAGCCCAAGTGTTTGTGGTTCGTTTGAGAGGTTACCAGTGGGAGATGAGGACCAGCAAGAGCTTTCAGGGCTGGCACCTTTAGTGTAGGAGCAATCGCTGGACGTTCGCAATTTCGGAGTTGAGCTCTGGCCAGATTGAGCAGGAGAGGCTGTGTACGTTGGAAGTTTTAGTAGGCTAAACAAGTTCAGAGCCCAAGTGATTGTGGTTCATTTGAGAGGTTACCAGTGGGAGATGAGGACCAGCAAGAGCTTTCAGGGCTGGCACCTTTAGTGTAGGAGCAATCGCTGGACGTTCGTAATTTCGTTGGTGAATTTTGGCCAGATTGAGCAGGAGAGGCTGTGTACGTTGGAAGTTTTAGTAGGCTAAACAAGTTCAGAGCCCAAGTGTTTGTGGTTCGTTTGAGAGGTTACCAGTGGGAGATGAGGACCAGCAAGCGCTTTCAGGGCTGGCACCTTTAGTGTAGGAGCAATCGCTGGACGTTCGCAATTTCGGTGTTGAATTTTGGCCAGATTGAGCAGGAGAGGCTGTGTACGTTGGAAGTTTTAGCAGCCTAAACAAGTTCAGAGCCCAAGTGTTTGTGGTTCGTTTGAGAGGTTACCAGTGGGAGATGAGGACCAGCAAGAGCTTTCAGGGCTGGCACCTTTAGTGTAGGAGCAATCGCTGGACGTTCGCAATTTCGGTGTTGAATTTTGGCCAGATTGAGCAGGAGAGGCTGTGTACGTTGGAAGTTTTAGTAGGCGAAACAAGTTCAGAGCCCAAGTGTTTGTGGTTCATTTGAGAGGTTACCAGTGGGAGATGAGGACCAGCAAGAGCTTTCAGGGCTGGCACCTTTAGTGTAGGAGCAATCCCTGGACGTTCGCAATTTCGGTGTTGAGCTCTGGCCAGATTGAGCAGGAGAGGCTGTGTACGTTGGAAGTTTTAGCAGCCTAAACAAGTTCAGAGCCCAAGTGTTTGTGGTTCGTTTGAGAGGTTACCAGTGGGAGATGAGGACCAGCAAGCGCTTTCAGGGCTGGCACCTTTAGTGTAGGAGCAATCGCTGGACGTTCGCAATTTCGGTGTTGAATTTTGGCCAGATTGAGCAGGAGAGGCTGTGTACGTTGGAAGTTTTAGCAGCCTAAACAAGTTCAGAGCCCAAGTGTTTGTGGTTCGTTTGAGAGGTTACCAGTGGGAGATGAGGACCAGCAAGAGCTTTCAGGGCTGGCACCTTTAGTGTAGGAGCAATCCCTGGACGTTCGCAATTTCGGTGTTGAGCTCTGGCCAGATTGAGCAGGAGAGGCTGTGTACGTTGAAGTTTTAGTAGGCTAAACAAGTTCAGAGCCCAAGTGTTTGTGGTTCGTTTGAGAGGTTACCAGTGGGAGATGAGGACCAGCAAGAGCTTTCAGGGCTGGCACCTTTAGTGTAGGAGCAATCCCTGGACGTTCGCAATTTCGTTGCTGTATTTTGGGCAGATTGAGCAGGAGAGGCTGTGTACGTTGGAAGTTTTAGTAGGCTAAACAAGTTCAGAGCCCAAGTGTTTGTGGTTCGTTTGAGAGGTTACCAGTGGGAGATGAGGACCAGCAAGAGCTTTCAGGGCTGGCACCTTTAGTGTAGGAGCAATCGCTGGACGTTCGCAATTTCGGAGTTGAGCTCTGGCCAGATTGAGCAGGAGAGGCTGTGTACGTTGGAAGTTTTAGTAGGCTAAACAAGTTCAGAGCCCAAGTGTTTGTGGTTCGTTTGAGAGGTTACCAGTGGGAGATGAGGACCAGCAAGAGCTTTCAGGGCTGGCACCTTTAGTGTAGGAGCAATCGCTGGACGTTCACAATTTCGGTGTTGCATTTTGGGCAGATTGAGCAGGAGAGGCTGTGTACGTTGGAAGTTTTAGTAGGCTAAACAAGTTCAGAGCCCAAGTGTTTGTGGTTCGTTTTGAGAGGTTACCAGTGGGAGATGAGGACCAGCAAGAGCTTTCAGGGCTGGCACCTTTAGTGTAGGAGCAATCGCTGGACGTTCGCAATTTCGTTGCTGAATTTTGGCCAGATTGAGCAGGAGAGGCTGTGTACGTTGGAAGTTTTAGTAGGCTAAACAAGTTCAGAGCCCAAGTGTTTGTGGTTCATTTGAGAGGTTACCAGTGGGAGATGAGGACCAGCAAGAGCTTTCAGGGCTGGCACCTTTAGTGTAGGAGCAATCGCTGGACGTTCGCAATTTCGGTGTTGAGCTCTGGCCAGATTGAGCAGGAGAGGCTGTGTACGTTGGAAGTTTTAGTAGGCTAAACAAGTTCAGAGCCCAAGTGTTTGTGGTTCGTTTGAGAGGTTACCAGTGGGAGATGAGGACCAGCAAGAGCTTTCAGGGCTGGCACCTTTAGTGTAGGAGCAATCGCTGGACGTTCGCAATTTCGTTGCTGAATTTTGGGCAGATTGAGCAGGAGAGGCTGTGTACGTTGGAAGTTTTAGTAGGCTAAACAAGTTCAGAGCCCAAGTGTTTGTGGTTCGTTTGAGAGGTTACCAGTGGGAGATGAGGACCAGCAAGAGCTTTCAGGGCTGGCACCTTTAGTGTAGGAGCAATCGCTGGACGTTCGCAATTTCGGTGTTGAGCTCTGGCCAGATTGAGCAGGAGAGGCTGTGTACGTTGGAAGTTTTAGTAGGCTAAACAAGTTCAGAGGCCAAGTGTTTGTGGTTCGTTTGAGAGGTTACCAGTGGGAGATGAGGACCAGCAAGAGCTTTCAGGGCTGGCACCTTTAGTGTAGGAGCAATCGCTGGACGTTCGCAATTTCGGTGTTGAGCTCTGGCCAGATTGAGCAGGAGAGGCTGTGTACGTTGGAAGTTTTAGTAGGCGAAACAAGTTCAGAGCCCAAGTGTTTGTGGTTCGTTTGAGAGGTTACCAGTGGGAGATGAGGACCAGCAAGAGCTTTCAGGGCTGGCACCTTTAGTGTAGGAGCAATCCCTGGACGTTCGCAATTTCGGTGTTGAGCTCTGGCCAGATTGAGCAGGAGAGGCTGTGTACGTTGGAAGTTTTAGTAGGCTAAACAAGTTCAGAGCCCAAGTGTTTGTGGTTCGTTTGAGAGGTTACCAGTGGGAGATGAGGACCAGCAAGAGCTTTCAGGGCTGGCACCTTTAGTGTAGGAGCAATCACTGGACGTTCGCAATGTCGGTGTTGAGCTCTGGCCAGATTGAGCAGGAGAGGCTGTGTACGTTGGAAGTTTTAGTAGGCGAAACAAGTTCAGAGCCCAAGTGTTTGTGGTTCGTTTGAGAGGTTACCAGTGGGAGATGAGGACCAGCAAGAGCTTTCAGGGCTGGCACCTTTAGTGTAGGAGCAATCCCTGGACGTTCGCAATTTCGGTGTTGAGCTCTGGCCAGATTGAGCAGGAGAGGCTGTGTACGTTGGAAGTTTTAGCAGCCTAAACAAGTTCAGAGCCCAAGTGTTTGTGGTTCGTTTGAGAGGTTACCAGTGGGAGATGAGGACCAGCAAGCGCTTTCAGGGCTGGCACCTTTAGTGTAGGAGCAATCGCTGGACGTTCGCAATTTCGGTGTTGAATTTTGGCCAGATTGAGCAGGAGAGGCTGTGTACGTTGGAAGTTTTAGCAGCCTAAACAAGTTCAGAGCCCAAGTGTTTGTGGTTCGTTTGAGAGGTTACCAGTGGGAGATGAGGACCAGCAAGAGCTTTCAGGGCTGGCACCTTTAGTGTAGGAGCAATCGCTGGACGTTCGCAATTTCGGTGTTGAGCTCTGGCCAGATTGAGCAGGAGAGGCTGTGTACGTTGGAAGTTTTAGTAGGCTAAACAAGTTCAGAGCCCAAGTGTTTGTGGTTCGTTTGAGAGGTTACCAGTGGGAGATGAGGACCAGCAAGAGCTTTCAGGGCTGGCACCTTTAGTGTAGGAGCAATCCCTGGACGTTCGCAATTTCGTTGCTGTATTTTGGGCAGATTGAGCAGGAGAGGCTGTGTACGTTGGAAGTTTTAGTAGGCTAAACAAGTTCAGAGCCCAAGTGTTTGTGGTTCATTTGAGAGGTTACCAGTGGGAGATGAGGACCAGCAAGAGCTTTCAGGGCTGGCACCTTTAGTGTAGGAGCAATCGCTGGACGTTCGCAATTTCGGAGTTGAGCTCTGGCCAGATTGAGCAGGAGAGGCTGTGTACGTTGGAAGTTTTAGTAGGCTAAACAAGTTCAGAGCCCAAGTGTTTGTGGTTCGTTTGAGAGGTTACCAGTGGGAGATGAGGACCAGCAAGAGCTTTCAGGGCTGGCACCTTTAGTGTAGGAGCAATCGCTGGACGTTCGCAATTTCGGTGTTGAATTTTGGCCAGATTGAGCAGGAGAGGCTGTGTACGTTGGAAGTTTTAGTAGGCTAAACAAGTTCAGAGCCCAAGTGTTTGTGGTTCGTTTGAGAGGTTACCAGTGGGAGATGAGGACCAGCAAGAGCTTTCAGGGCTGGCACCTTTAGTGTAGGAGCAATCCCTGGACGTTCGCAATTTCGTTGCTGTATTTTGGGCAGATTGAGCAGGAGAGGCTGTGTACGTTGGAAGTTTTAGTAGGCTAAACAAGTTCAGAGCCCAAGTGTTTGTGGTTCATTTGAGAGGTTACCAGTGGGAGATGAGGACCAGCAAGAGCTTTCAGGGCTGGCACCTTTAGTGTAGGAGCAATCGCTGGACGTTCGCAATTTCGGAGTTGAGCTCTGGCCAGATTGAGCAGGAGAGGCTGTGTACGTTGGAAGTTTTAGTAGGCTAAACAAGTTCAGAGCCCAAGTGTTTGTGGTTCGTTTGAGAGGTTACCAGTGGGAGATGAGGACCAGCAAGAGCTTTCAGGGCTGGCACCTTTAGTGTAGGAGCAATCGCTGGACGTTCACAATTTCGGTGTTGCATTTTGGGCAGATTGAGCAGGAGAGGCTGTGTACGTTGGAAGTTTTAGTAGGCTAAACAAGTTCAGAGCCCAAGTGTTTGTGGTTCGTTTGAGAGGTTACCAGTGGGAGATGAGGACCAGCAAGAGCTTTCAGGGCTGGCACCTTTAGTGTAGGAGCAATCGCTGGACGTTCGCAATTTCGTTGCTGAATTTTGGCCAGATTGAGCAGGAGAGGCTGTGTACGTTGGAAGTTTTAGTAGGCTAAACAAGTTCAGAGCCCAAGTGTTTGTGGTTCATTTGAGAGGTTACCAGTGGGAGATGAGGACCAGCAAGAGCTTTCAGGGCTGGCACCTTTAGTGTAGGAGCAATCGCTGGACGTTCGCAATTTCGGTGTTGAGCTCTGGCCAGATTGAGCAGGAGAGGCTGTGTACGTTGGAAGTTTTAGTAGGCTAAACAAGTTCAGAGCCCAAGTGTTTGTGGTTCGTTTGAGAGGTTACCAGTGGGAGATGAGGACCAGCAAGAGCTTTCAGGGCTGGCACCTTTAGTGTAGGAGCAATCGCTGGACGTTCGCAATTTCGGTGTTGAGCTCTGGCCAGATTGAGCAGGAGAGGCTGTGTACGTTGGAAGTTTTAGTAGGCTAAACAAGTTCAGAGCCCAAGTGTTTGTGGTTCGTTTGAGAGGTTACCAGTGGGAGATGAGGACCAGCAAGAGCTTTCAGGGCTGGCACCTTTAGTGTAGGAGCAATCGCTGGACGTTCGCAATTTCGGTGTTGAGCTCTGGCCAGATTTAGCAGGAGAGGCTGTGTACGTTGGAAGTTTTAGTAGGCTAAACAAGTTCAGAGCCCAAGTGTTTGTGGTTCGTTTGAGAGGTTACCAGTGGGAGATGAGGACCAGCAAGAGCTTTCAGGGCTGGCACCTTTAGTGTAGGAGCAATCCCTGGACGTTCGCAATTTCGGTGTTGAGCTCTGGCCAGATTGAGCAGGAGAGGCTGTGTACGTTGGAAGTTTTAGTAGGCTAAACAAGTTCAGAGCCCAAGTGTTTGTGGTTCGTTTGAGAGGTTACCAGTGGGAGATGAGGACCAGCAAGAGCTTTCAGGGCTGGCACCTTTAGTGTAGGAGCAATCACTGGACGTTCGCAATGTCGGTGTGAGCTCTGGCCAGATTGAGCAGGAGAGGCTGTGTACGTTGGAAGTTTTAGTAGGCGAAACAAGTTCAGAGCCCAAGTGTTTGTGGTTCGTTTGAGAGGTTACCAGTGGGAGATGAGGACCAGCAAGAGCTTTCAGGGCTGGCACCTTTAGTGTAGGAGCAATCCCTGGACGTTCGCAATTTCGGTGTTGAGCTCTGGCCAGATTGAGCAGGAGAGGCTGTGTACGTTGGAAGTTTTAGCAGCCTAAACAAGTTCAGAGCCCAAGTGTTTGTGGTTCGTTTGAGAGGTTACCAGTGGGAGATGAGGACCAGCAAGCGCTTTCAGGGCTGGCACCTTTAGTGTAGGAGCAATCGCTGGACGTTCGCAATTTCGGTGTTGAATTTTGGCCAGATTGAGCAGGAGAGGCTGTGTACGTTGGAAGTTTTAGCAGCCTAAACAAGTTCAGAGCCCAAGTGTTTGTAGTTCGTTTGAGAGGTTACCAGTGGGAGATGAGGACCAGCAAGAGCTTTCAGGGCTGGCACCTTTAGTGTAGGAGCAATCGCTGGACGTTGGCAATTTCGGTGTTGAGCTCTGGCCAGATTGAGCAGGAGAGGCTGTGTACGTTGGAAGTTTTAGTAGGCTAAACAAGTTCAGAGCCCAAGTGTTTGTGGTTCGTTTGAGAGGTTACCAGTGGGAGATGAGGACCAGCAAGAGCTTTCAGGGCTGGCACCTTTAGTGTAGGAGCAATCCCTGGACGTTCGCAATTTCGTTGCTGTATTTTGGGCAGATTGAGCAGGAGAGGCTGTGTACGTTGGAAGTTTTAGTAGGCTAAACAAGTTCAGAGCCCAAGTGTTTGTGGTTCATTTGAGAGGTTACCAGTGGGAGATGAGGACCAGCAAGAGCTTTCAGGGCTGGCACCTTTAGTGTAGGAGCAATCGCTGGACGTTCGCAATTTCGGAGTTGAGCTCTGGCCAGATTGAGCAGGAGAGGCTGTGTACGTTGGAAGTTTCAGTAGGCTAAACAAGTTCAGAGCCCAAGTGTTTGTGGTTCGTTTGAGAGGTTACCAGTGGGAGATGAGGACCAGCAAGAGCTTTCAGGGCTGGCACCTTTAGTGTAGGAGCAATCCCTGGACGTTCGCAATTTCGGTGTTGAATTTTGGCCAGATTGAGCAGGAGAGGCTGTGTACGTTGGAAGTTTTAGCAGCCTAAACAAGTTCAGAGCCCAAGTGTTTGTGGTTCGTTTGAGAGGTTACCAGTGGGAGATGAGGAGCAGCAAGAGCTTTCAGGGCTGGCACCTTTAGTGTAGGAGCAATCGCTGGACGTTCGCAATTTCGGTGTTGAGCTCTGGCCAGATTGAGCAGGAGAGGCTGTGTACGTTGGAAGTTTTAGTAGGCTAAACAAGTTCAGAGCCCAAGTGTTTGTGGTTCGTTTGAGAGGTTACCAGTGGGAGATGAGGACCAGCAAGAGCTTTCAGGGCTGGCACCTTTAGTGTAGGAGCAATCCCTGGACGTTCGCAATTTCGTTGCTGTATTTTGGGCAGATTGAGCAGGAGAGGCTGTGTACGTTGGAAGTTTTAGTAGGCTAAACAAGTTCAGAGCCCAAGTGTTTGTGGTTCATTTGAGAGGTTACCAGTGGGGAGATGAGGACCAGCAAGAGCTTTCAGGGCTGGCACCTTTAGTGTAGGAGCAATCGCTGGACGTTCGCAATTTCGGAGCTGAGCTCTGGCCAGATTGAGCAGGAGAGGCTGTGTACGTTGGAAGTTTTAGTAGGCTAAACAAGTTCAGAGCCCAAGTGTTTGTGGTTCGTTTGAGAGGTTACCAGTGGGAGATGAGGACCAGCAAGAGCTTTCAGGGCTGGCACCTTTAGTGTAGGAGCAATCGCTGGACGTTCACAATTTCGGTGTTGCATTTTGGGCAGATTGAGCAGGAGAGGCTGTGTACGTTGGAAGTTTTAGTAGGCTAAACAAGTTCAGAGCCCAAGTGTTTGTGGTTCGTTTGAGAGGTTACCAGTGGGAGATGAGGACCAGCAAGAGCTTTCAGGGCTGGCACCTTTAGTGTAGGAGCAATCGCTGGACGTTCGCAATTTCGTTGCTGAATTTTGGCCAGATTGAGCAGGAGAGGCTGTGTACGTTGGAAGTTTTAGTAGGCTAAACAAGTTCAGAGCCCAAGTGTTTGTGGTTCATTTGAGAGGTTACCAGTGGGAGATGAGGACCAGCAAGAGCTTTCAGGGCTGGCACCTTTAGTGTAGGAGCAATCGCTGGACGTTCGCAATTTCGGTGTTGAGCTCTGGCCAGATTGAGCAGGAGAGGCTGTGTACGTTGGAAGTTTTAGTAGGCTAAACAAGTTCAGAGCCCAAGTGTTTGTGGTTCGTTTGAGAGGTTACCAGTGGGAGATGAGGACCAGCAAGAGCTTTCAGGGCTGGCACCTTTAGTGTAGGAGCAATCGCTGGACGTTCGCAATTTCGTTGCTGAATTTTGGCCAGATTGAGCAGGAGAGGCTGTGTACGTTGGAAGTTTTAGTAGGCTAAACAAGTTCAGAGCCCAAGTGTTTGTGGTTCGTTTGAGAGGTTACCAGTGGGAGATGAGGACCAGCAAGAGCTTTCAGGGCTGGCACCTTTAGTGTAGGAGCAATCGCTGGACGTTCGCAATTTCGGTGTTGAGCTCTGGCCAGATTGAGCAGGAGAGGCTGTGTACGTTGGAAGTTTTAGTAGGCTAAACAAGTTCAGAGCCCAAGTGTTTGTGGTTCGTTTGAGAGGTTACCAGTGGGAGATGAGGACCAGCAAGAGCTTTCAGGGCTGGCACCTTTAGTGTAGGAGCAATCGCTGGACGTTCGCAATTTCGGTGTTGAGCTCTGGCCAGATTGAGCAGGAGAGGCTGTGTACGTTGGAAGTTTTAGTAGGCTAAACAAGTTCAGAGCCCAAGTGTTTGTGGTTCGTTTGAGAGGTTACCAGTGGGAGATGAGGACCAGCAAGAGCTTTCAGGGCTGGCACCTTTAGTGTAGGAGCAATCGCTGGACGTTCGCAATTTCGTTGCTGAATTTTGGGCAGATTGAGCAGGAGAGGCTGTGTACGTTGGAAGTTTTAGTAGGCTAAACAAGTTCAGAGCCCAAGTGTTTGTGGTTCGTTTGAGAGGTTGCCAGTGGGAGATGAGGACCAGCAAGAGCTTTCAGGGCTGGCACCTTTAGTGTAGGAGCAATCCCTGGATGTTCGCAATTTCGGTGTTGAGCTCTGGCCAGATTGAGCAGGAGAGGCTGTGTACGTTGGAAGTTTTAGTAGGCTAAACAAGTTCAGAGCCCAAGTGTTTGTGGTTCGTTTGAGAGGTTACCAGTGGGAGATGAGGACCAGCAAGAGCTTTCAGGGCTGGCACCTTTAGTGTAGGAGCAATCGCTGGACGTTCGCAATTTCGGTGTTGAGCTCTGGCAGATTGAGCAGGAGAGGCTGTGTACGTTGGAAGTTTTAGTAGGTGAAACAAGTTCAGAGCCCAAGTGTTTGTGGTTCGTTTTGAGAGGTTACCAGTGGGAGATGAGGACCAGCAAGAGCTTTCAGGGCTGGCACCTTTAGTGTAGGAGCAATCGCTGGACGTTCGCAATGTCGGTGTTGAGCTCTGGCCAGATTGAGCAGGAGAGGCTGTGTACGTTGGAAGTTTTAGTAGGCTAAACAAGTTCAGAGCCCAAGTGTTTGTGGTTCGTTTGAGAGGTTACCAGTGGGAGATGAGGACCAGCAAGAGCTTTCAGGGCTGGCACCTTTAGTGTAGGAGCAATCGCTGGACGTTCGCAATTTCGGTGTTGAATTTTGGGCAGATTGAGCAGGAGAGGCTGTGTACGTTGGAAGTTTTAGCAGCCTAAACAAGTTCAGAGCCCAAGTGTTTGTGCTTCGTTTGAGAGGTTACCAGTGGGAGATGAGGACCAGCAAGAGCTTTCAGGGCTGGCACCTTTAGTGTAGGAGCAATCGCTGGACGTTCGCAATTTCGGTGTTGAGCTCTGGCCAGTTTGAGCAGGAGAGGCTGTGTACGTTGGAAGTTTTAGTAGGCTAAACAAGTTCAGAGCCCAAGTGTTTGTGGTTCGTTTGAGAGGTTACCAGTGGGAGATGAGGACCAGCAAGAGCTTTCAGGGCTGGCACCTTTAGTGTAGGAGCAATCGCTGGACGTTCGCAATTTCGTTGCTGTATTTTGGGCAGATTGAGCAGGAGAGGCTGTGTACGTTGGAAGTTTTAGTAGGCTAAACAAGTTCAGAGCCCAAGTGTTTGTGGTTCATTTGAGAGGTTACCAGTGGGAGATGAGGACCAGCAAGAGCTTTCAGGGCTGGCACCTTTAGTGTAGGAGCAATCGCTGGACGTTCGCAATTTCGGAGTTGAGCTCTGGCCAGATTGAGCAGGAGAGGCTGTGTACGTTGGAAGTTTTAGTAGGCTAAACAAGTTCAGAGCCCAAGTGTTTGTGGTTCGTTTGAGAGGTTACCAGTGGGAGATGAGGACCAGCAAGAGCTTTTCAGGGCTGGCACCTTTAGTGTAGGAGCAATCGCTGGACGTTCGCAATTTCGGTGTTGCATTTTGGGCAGATTGAGCAGGAGAGGCTGTGTACGTTGGAAGTTTTAATAGGCGAAACAAGTTCAGAGCCCAAGTGTTTGTGGTTCGTTTGAGAGGTTACCAGTGGGAGATGAGGACCAGCAAGAGCTTTCAGGGCTGGCACCTTTAGTGTAGGAGCAATCGCTGGACGTTCGCAATTTCGTTGCTGAATTTTGGCCAGATTGAGCAGGAGAGGCTGTGTACGTTGGAAGTTTTAGTAGGCTAAACAAGTTCAGAGCCCAAGTGTTTGTGGTTCGTTTGAGAGGTTACCAGTGGGAGATGAGGACCAGCAAGAGCTTTCAGGGCTGGCACCTTTAGTGTAGGAGCAATCGCTGGACGTTCGCAATGTCGGTGTTGAGCTCTGGCCAGATTGAGCAGGAGAGGCTGTGTACGTTGGAAGTTTTAGTAGGCGAAACAAGTTCAGAGCCCAAGTGTTTGTGGTTCGTTTGAGAGGTTACCAGTGGGAGATGAGGACCAGCAAGAGCTTTCAGGGCTGGCACCTTTAGTGTAGGAGCAATCGCTGGACGTTTCCAATTTCGTTGCTGAATTTTGGCCAGATTGAGCAGGAGAGGCTGTGTACGTTGGAAGTTTTAGTAGGCTAAACAAGTTCAGAGGCCAAGTGTTTGTGGTTCGTTTGAGAGGTTACCAGTGGGAGATGAGGACCAGCAAGAGCTTTCAGGGCTGGCACCTTTAGTGTAGGAGCAATCGCTGGACGTTCGCAATTTCGGTGTTGAATTTTGGGCAGATTGAGCAGGAGAGGCTGTGTACGTTGGAAGTTTTAGTAGGCTAAACAAGTTCAGAGGCCAAGTGTTTGTGGTTTGTTTGAGAGGTTACCAGTGGGAGATGAGGACCAGCAAGAGCTTTCAGGGCTGGCACCTTTAGTGTAGGAGCAATCCCTGGACGTTCGCAATTTCGGTGTTGAGCTCTGGCCAGATTGAGCAGGAGAGGCTGTGTACGTTGGAAGTTTTAGTAGGCTAAACAAGTTCAGAGCCCAAGTGTTTGTGGTTCGTTTGAGAGGTTACCAGTGGGAGATGAGGACCAGCAAGAGCTTTCAGGGCTGGCACCTTTAGTGTAGGAGCAATCCCTGGACGTTCGCAATTTCGTTGCTGAATTTTGGGCAGATTGAGCAGGAGAGGCTGTGTACGTTGGAAGTTTTAGTAGGCTAAACAAGTTCAGAGCCCAAGTGTTTGTGGTTCGTTTGAGAGGTTGCCAGTGGGTGATGAGGACCAGCAAGAGCTTTCAGGGCTGGCACCTTTAGTGTAGGAGCAATCCCTGGATGTTCGCAATTTCGGTGTTGAGCTCTGGCCAGATTGAGCAGGAGAGGCTGTGTACGTTGGAAGTTTTAGTAGGCTAAACAAGTTCAGAGCCCAAGTGTTTGTGGTTCGTTTGAGAGGTTACCAGTGGGAGATGAGGACCAGCAAGAGCTTTCAGGGCTGGCACCTTTAGTGTAGGAGCAATCGCTGGACGTTCGCAATTTCGGTGTTGAGCTCTGGCCAGATTGAGCAGGAGAGGCTGTGTACGTTGGAAGTTTTAGTAGGCTAAACAAGTTCAGAGCCCAAGTGTTTGTGGTTCATTTGAGAGGTTACCAGTGGGAGATGAGGACCAGCAAGAGCTTTCAGGGCTGGCATCTTTAGTGTAGGAGCAATCGCTGGACGTTCGCAATTTCGGTGTTGAGCTCTGGCCAGATTGAGCAGGAGAGGCTGTGTACGTTGGAAGTTTTAGTAGGCTAAACAAGTTCAGAGGCCAAGTGTTTGTGGTTCGTTTGAGAGGTTACCAGTGGGAGATGAGGACCAGCAAGAGCTTTCAGGGCTGGCACCTTTAGTGTAGGAGCAATCGCTGGACGTTCGCAATGTCGGTGTTGAGCTATGGCCAGATTGAGCAGGAGAGGCTGTGTACGTTGGAAGTTTTAGTAGGCTAAACAAGTTCAGAGCCCAAGTGTTTGTGGTTCGTTTGAGAGGTTACCAGTGGGAGATGAGGACCAGCAAGAGCTTTCAGGGCTGGCACCTTTAGTGTAGGAGCAATCGCTGGACGTTCGCAATTTCGGTGTTGAATTTTGGGCAGATTGAGCAGGAGAGGCTGTGTACGTTGGAAGTTTTAGTGGGCTAAACAAGTTCAGAGCCCAAGTGTTTGTGGTTCGTTTGAGAGGTTACCAGTGGGAGATGAGGACCAGCAAGAGCTTTCAGGGCTGGCACCTTTAGTGTAGGAGCAATCGCTGGACGTTCGCAATTTCGGAGTTGAGCTCTGGCCAGTTTGAGCAGGAGAGGTTGTGTACGTTGGAAGTTTTAGTAGGCTAAACAAGTTCAGAGCCCAAGTGTTTGTGGTTCGTTTGAGAGGTTACCAGTGGGAGATGAGGACCAGCAAGAGCTTTCAGGGCTGGCACCTTTAGTGTAGGAGCAATCGCTGGACGTTCGCAATGTCGGTGTTGAGCTCTGGCCAGATTGAGCAGGAGAGGCTGTGTACGTTGGAAGTTTTAGTAGGCTAAACAAGTTCAGAGCCCAAGTGTTTGTGGTTCATTTGAGAGGTTACAGTGGGAGATGAGGACCAGCAAGAGCTTTCAGGGCTGGCACCTTTAGTGTAGGAGCAATCGCTGGACGTTCGCAATTTCGGAGTTGAGCTCTGGCCAGATTGAGCAGGAGAGGCTGTGTACGTTGGAAGTTTTAGTAGGCTAAACAAGTTCAGAGCCCAAGTGTTTGTGGTTCGTTTGAGAGGTTACC
This sequence comes from Gavia stellata, assembly GCF_030936135.1. Lineage (NCBI taxonomy): Eukaryota > Metazoa > Chordata > Aves > Gaviiformes > Gaviidae > Gavia > Gavia stellata. The sequence continues at coordinate 14,035 of NW_026776997.1, forward strand.
AGTGGGAGATGAGGACCAGCAAGAGCTTTCAGGGCTGGCACCTTTAGTGTAGGAGCAATCGCTGGACGTTCGCAATTTCGGAGTTGAGCTCTGGCCAGATTGAGCAGGAGAGGCTGTGTACGTTGGAAGTTTTAGTAGGCTAAACAAGTTCAGAGCCCAAGTGTTTGTGGTTCGTTTGAGAGGTTACCAGTGGGAGATGAGGACCAGCAAGCGCTTTCAGGGCTGGCACCTTTAGTGTAGGAGCAATCGCTGGACGTTCGCAATTTCGGTGTTGAGCTCTGGCCAGATTGAGCAGGAGAGGCTGTGTACGTTGGAAGTTTTTAGTAGGCGAAACAAGTTCAGAGCCCAAGTGTTTGTGGTTCGTTTGAGAGGTTACCAGTGGGAGATGAGGACCAGCAAGAGCTTTCAGGGCTGGCACCTTTAGTGTAGGAGCAATCGCTGGACGTTGGCAATTTCGGTGTTGAGCTCTGGCCAGATTGAGCAGGAGAGGCTGTGTACGTTGGAAGTTTTAGTAGGCGAAACAAGTTCAGAGCCCAAGTGTTTGTGGTTCTTTTGAGAGGTTACCAGTGGGAGATGAGGACCAGCAAGAGCTTTCAGGGCTGGCACCTTTAGTGTAGGAGCAATCCCTGGACGTTCGCAATGTCGGTGTTGAGCTCTGGCCAGATTGAGCAGGAGAGGCTGTGTACGTTGGAAGTTTTAGTAGGCTAAACAAGTTCAGAGCCCAAGTGTTTGTGGTTCATTTGAGAGGTTACCAGTGGGAGATGAGGACCAGCAAGAGCTTTCAGGGCTGGCACCTTTAGTGTAGGAGCAATCGCTGGACGTTCGCAATTTCGGTGTTGAGCTCTGGCCAGTTTGAGCAGGAGAGGCTGTGTACGTTGGAAGTTTAGTAGGCTAAACAAGTTCAGAGCCCAAGTGTTTGTGGTTCGTTTGAGAGGTTACCAGTGGGAGATGAGGAGCAGCAAGCGCTTTCAGGGCTGGCACCTTTAGTGTAGGAGCAATCGCTGGACGTTCGCAATTTCGGTGTTGAATTTTGGCCAGATTGAGCAGGAGAGGCTGTGTACGTTGGAAGTTTTAGTAGGCTAAACAAGTTCAGAGCCCAAGTGTTTGTGGTTCGTTTGAGAGGTTACCAGTGGGAGATGAGGACCAGCAAGAGCTTTCAGGGCTGGCACCTTTAGTGTAGGAGCAATCCCTGGACGTTCACAATTTCGGTGTTGAGCTCTGGCCAGATTGAGCAGGAGAGGCTGTGTACGTTGGAAGTTTTAGTAGGCTAAACAAGTTGAGAGCCCAAGTGTTTGTGGTTCGTTTGAGAGGTTACCAGTGGGAGATGAGGACCAGCAAGAGCTTTCAGGGCTGGCACCTTTAGTGTAGGAGCAATCGCTGGACGTTCGCAATTTCGGTGTTGAATTTTGGCCAGATTGAGCAGGAGAGGCTGTGTACGTGGAAGTTTTCAGTACGGTGAAACAAGTTCAGAGCCCAAGTGTTTGTGGTTCATTTGAGAGGTTACCAGTGGGAGATGAGGACCAGCAAGAGCTTTCAGGGCTGGCACCTTTAGTGTAGGAGCAATCGCTGGACGTTCGCAATGTCGGTGTTGAGCTCTGGCCAGATTGAGCAGGAGAGCTGTGTACGTTGGAAGTTTTAGTAGGCTTAACAAGTTCAGAGCCCAAGTGTTTGTGGTTCGTTTGAGAGGTTACCAGTGGGAGATGAGGACCAGCAAGAGCTTTCAGGGCTGGCACCTTTAGTGTAGGAGCAATCCCTGGACGTTCGCAATTTCGGTGTTGAGCTCTGGCCAGATTGAGCAGGAGAGGCTGTGTACGTTGGAAGTTTTAGTAGGCTAAACAAGTTCAGAGCCCAAGTGTTTGTGGTTCGTTTGAGAGGTTACCAGTGGGAGATGAGGACCAGCAAGAGCTTTCAGGGCTGGCACCTTTAGTGTAGGAGCAATCCCTGGACGTTCGCAATTTCGGTGTTGAGCTCTGGCCAGATTGAGCAGGAGAGGCTGTGTACGTTGGAAGTTTTAGTAGGCGAAACAAGTTCAGAGCCCAAGTGTTTGTGGTTCGTTTGAGAGGTTACCAGTGGGAGATGAGGACCAGCAAGAGCTTTCAGGGCTGGCACCTTTAGTGTAGGAGCAATCGCTGGACGTTGGCAATTTCGGTGTTGAGCTCTGGCCAGATTGAGCAGGAGAGGCTGTGTACGTTGGAAGTTTTAGTAGGCTAAACAAGTTCAGAGCCAAGTGTTTGTGGTTCTTTTGAGAGGTTACCAGTGGGAGATGAGGACCAGCAAGAGCTTTCAGGGCTGGCACCTTTAGTGTAGGAGCAATCCCTGGACGTTCGCAATGTCAGTGTTGAGCTCTGGCCAGATTGAGCAGGAGAGGCTGTGTACGTTGGAAGTTTTAGTAGGCGAAACAAGTTCAGAGCCCAAGTGTTTGTGGTTCGTTTGAGAGGTTACCAGTGGGAGATGAGGACCAGCAAGAGCTTTCAGGGCTGGCACCTTTAGTGTAGGAGCAATCGCTGGACGTTCGCAATGTCGGTGTTGAGCTCTGGCCAGATTGAGCAGGAGAGGCTGTGTACGTTGGAAGTTTTAGTAGGCTAAACAAGTTCAGAGCCCAAGTGTTTGTGGTTCATTTGAGAGGTTACCAGTGGGAGATGAGGACCAGCAAGAGCTTTCAGGGCTGGCACCTTTAGTGTAGGAGCAATCGCTGGACGTTCGCAATTTCGGTGTTGAGCTCTGGCCAGATTGAGCAGGAGAGGCTGTGTACGTTGGAAGTTTTAGTAGGCTAAACAAGTTCAGAGCCCAAGTGTTTGTGGTTCGTTTGAGAGGTTACCAGTGGGAGATGAGGAGCAGCAAGCGCTTTCAGGGCTGGCACCTTTAGTGTAGGAGCAATCGCTGGACGTTCGCAATTTCGGTGTTGAATTTTGCCAGATTGAGCAGGAGAGGCTGTGTACGTTGGAAGTTTTAGTGGCTAAACAAGTTCAGAGCCCAAGTGTATTTGTGGTTCGTTTGAGAGGTTACCAGTGGGAGATGAGGACCAGCAAGAGCTTTCAGGGCTGGCACCTTTAGTGTAGGAGCAATCCCTGGACGTTCACAATTTCGGTGTTGAGCTCTGGCCAGATTGAGCAGGAGAGGCTGTGTACGTTGGAAGTTTTAGTAGGCTAAACAAGTTGAGAGCCCAAGTGTTTGTGGTTCGTTTGAGAGGTTACCAGTGGGAGATGAGGACCAGCAAGAGCTTTCAGGGCTGGCACCTTTAGTGTAGGAGCAATCGCTGGACGTTCGCAATTTCGGTGTTGAATTTTGGCCAGATTGAGCAGGAGAGGCTGTGTACGTTGGAAGTTTTAGTAGGTGAAACAAGTTCAGAGCCCAAGTGTTTGTGGTTCGTTTGAGAGGTTACCAGTGGGAGATGAGGACCAGCAAGAGCTTTCAGGGCTGGCACCTTTAGTGTAGGAGCAATCCCTGGACGTTCGCAATGTCGGTGTTGAGCTCTGGCCAGATTGAGCAGGAGAGGCTGTGTACGTTGGAAGTTTTAGTAGGCTTAACAAGTTCAGAGCCCAAGTGTTTGTGGTTCGTTTGAGAGGTTACCAGTGGGAGATGAGGACCAGCAAGAGCTTTCAGGGCTGGCACCTTTAGTGTAGGAGCAATCCCTGGACGTTCGCAATTTCGGTGTTGAGCTCTGGCCAGATTGAGCAGGAGAGGCTGTGTACGTTGGAAGTTTTAGTAGGCTAAACAAGTTCAGAGCCCAAGTGTTTGTGGTTCGTTTGAGAGGTTACCAGTGGGAGATGAGGACCAGCAAGAGCTTTCAGGGCTGGCACCTTTAGTGTAGGAGCAATCGCTGGACGTTCGCAATTTCGGTGTTGAGCTCTGGCCAGATTGAGCAGGAGAGGCTGTGTACGTTGGAAGTTTTAGTAGGCGAAACAAGTTCAGAGCCCAAGTGTTTGTGGTTCGTTTGAGAGGTTACCAGTGGGAGATGAGGACCAGCAAGAGCTTTCAGGGCTGGCACCTTTAGTGTAGGAGCAATCGCTGGACGTTCACAATTTCGGTGTTGAGCTCTGGCCAGATTGAGCAGGAGAGGCTGTGTACGTTGGAAGTTTTAGTAGGCTAAACAAGTTCAGAGCCCAAGTGTTTGTGGTTCTTTTGAGAGGTTACCAGTGGGAGATGAGGACCAGCAAGAGCTTTCAGGGCTGGCACCTTTAGTGTAGGAGCAATCCCTGGACGTTCGCAATGTCGGTGTTGAGCTCTGGCCAGATTGAGCAGGAGAGGCTGTGTACGTTGGAAGTTTTAGTAGGCGAAACAAGTTCAGAGCCCAAGTGTTTGTGGTTCGTTTGAGAGGTTACCAGTGGGAGATGAGGACCAGCAAGAGCTTTCAGGGCTGGCACCTTTAGTGTAGGAGCAATCGCTGGACGTTCGCAATTTCGGTGTTGAGCTCTGGCCAGATTGAGCAGGAGAGGCTGTGTACGTTGGAAGTTTTAGTAGGCTAAACAAGTTCAGAGCCCAAGTGTTTGTGGTTCGTTTGAGAGGTTACCAGTGGGAGATGAGGAGCAGCAAGCGCTTTCAGGGCTGGCACCTTTAGTGTAGGAGCAATCGCTGGACGTTGGCAATTTCGGTGTTGAATTTTGGCCAGATTGAGCAGGAGAGGCTGTGTACGTTGGAAGTTTTAGTGGGCTAAACAAGTTCAGAGCCCAAGTGTTTGTGGTTCGTTTGAGAGGTTACCAGTGGGAGATGAGGACCAGCAAGAGCTTTCAGGGCTGGCACCTTTAGTGTAGGAGCAATCCCTGGACGTTCACAATTTCGGTGTTGAGCTCTGGCCAGATTGAGCAGGAGAGGCTGTGTACGTTGGAAGTTTTAGTAGGCTAAACAAGTTCAGAGCCCAAGTGTTTGTGGTTCGTTTGAGAGGTTACCAGTGGGAGATGAGGACCAGCAAGAGCTTTCAGGGCTGGCACCTTTAGTGTAGGAGCAATCGCTGGACGTTCGCAATTTCGGTGTTGAATTTTGGCCAGATTGAGCAGGAGAGGCTGTGTACGTTGGAAGTTTTAGTAGGTGAAACAAGTTCAGAGCCCAAGTGTTTGTGGTTCGTTTGAGAGGTTACCAGTGGGAGATGAGGACCAGCAAGAGCTTTCAGGGCTGGTACCTTTAGTGTAGGAGCAATCCCTGGACGTTCGCAATGTCGGTGTTGAGCTCTGGCCAGATTGAGCAGGAGAGGCTGTGTACGTTGGAAGTTTTAGTAGGCGAAACAAGTTCAGAGCCCAAGTGTTTGTGGTTCGTTTGAGAGGTTACCAGTGGGAGATGAGGACCAGCAAGAGCTTTCAGGGCTGGCACCTTTAGTGTAGGAGCAATCGCTGGACGTTCGCAATTTCGGAGTTGAGCTCTGGCCAGATTGAGCAGGAGAGGCTGTGTACGTTGGAAGTTTTAGTAGGCTAAACAAGTTCAGAGCCCAAGTGTTTGTGGTTCGTTTGAGAGGTTACCAGTGGGAGATGAGGACCAGCAAGAGCTTTCAGGGCTGGCACCTTTAGTGTAGGAGCAATCGCTGGACGTTCGCAATTTCGGTGTTGAATTTTGGGCAGATTGAGCAGGAGAGGCTGTGTACGTTGGAAGTTTTAGTAGGCTAAACAAGTTCAGAGCCCAAGTGTTTGTGGTTCGTTTGAGAGGTTACCAGTGGGAGATGAGGACCAGCAAGCGCTTTCAGGGCTGGCACCTTTAGTGTAGGAGCAATCGCTGGACGTTCGCAATTTCGGTGTTGAGCTCTGGCCAGATTGAGCAGGAGAGGCTGTGTACGTTGGAAGTTTTAGTAGGCTAAACAAGTTCAGAGCCCAAGTGTTTGTGGTTCGTTTGAGAGGTTACCAGTGGGAGATGAGGACCAGCAAGAGCTTTCAGGGCTGGCACCTTTAGTGTAGGAGCAATCCCTGGACGTTCGCAATTTCGTTGCTGAATATTGGGCAGATTGAGCAGGAGAGGCTGTGTACGTTGGAAGTTTTAGTAGGCTAAACAAGTTCAGAGCCCAAGTGTTTGTGGTTCATTTGAGAGGTTACCAGTGGGAGATGAGGATCAGCAAGAGCTTTCAGGGCTGGCACCTTTAGTGTAGGAGCAATCCCTGGACGTTCGCAATTTCGGTGTTGAGCTCTGGCCAGATTGAGCAGGAGAGGCTGTGTACGTTGGAAGTTTTAGTAGGCTAAACAAGTTCAGAGCCCAAGTGTTTGTGGTTCATTTGAGAGGTTACCAGTGGGAGATGAGGACCAGCAAGAGCTTTCAGGGCTGGCACCTTTAGTGTAGGAGCAATCGCTGGACGTTCGCAATTTCGGTGTTGAGCTCTGGCCAGATTGAGCAGGAGAGGCTGTGTACGTTGGAAGTTTTAGTAGGCTAAACAAGTTCAGAGCCCAAGTGTTTGTGGTTCGTTTGAGAGGTTACCAGTGGGAGATGAGGACCAGCAAGAGCTTTCAGGGCTGGCACCTTTAGTGTAGGAGCAATCCCTGGACGTTCGCAATGTCGGTGTTGAATTTTGGGCAGATTGAGCAGGAGAGGCTGTGTACGTTGGAAGTTTTAGTAGGCTAAACAAGTTCAGAGCCCAAGTGTTTGTGGTTCATTTGAGAGGCTACCAGTGGGAGATGAGGACCAGCAAGAGCTTTCAGGGCTGGCACCTTTAGTGTAGGAGCAATCCCTGGACGTTCGCAATTTCGGTGTTGAGCTCTGGCCAGATTGAGCAGGAGAGGCTGTGTACGTTGGAAGTTTTAGTAGGCTAAACAAGTTGAGAGCCCAAGTGTTTGTGGTTCGTTTGAGAGGTTACCAGTGGGAGATGAGGACCAGCAAGAGCTTTCAGGGCTGGCACCTTTAGTGTAGGAGCAATCCCTGGACGTTCACAATTTCGGTGTTGAGCTCTGGCCAGATTGAGCAGGAGAGGCTGTGTACGTTGGAAGTTTTAGTAGGCTAAACAAGTTCAGAGCCCAAGTGATTGTGGTTCATTTGAGAGGTTACCAGTGGGAGATGAGGACCAGCAAGAGCTTTCAGGGCTGGCACCTTTAGTGTAGGAGCAATCGCTGGACGTTCGCAATTTCGGTGTTGAGCTCTGGCCAGTTTGAGCAGGAGAGGCTGTGTACGTTGGAAGTTTTAGTAGGCTAAACAAGTTCAGAGCCCAAGTGTTTGTGGTTCGTTTGAGAGGTTACCAGTGGGAGATGAGGACCAGCAAGCGCTTTCAGGGCTGGCACCTTTAGTGTAGGAGCAATCGCTGGACGTTCGCAATTTCGGTGTTGAATTTTGGCCAGATTGAGCAGGAGAGGCTGTGTACGTTGGAAGTTTTAGTGGGCTAAACAAGTTCAGAGCCCAAGTGTTTGTGGTTCGTTTGAGAGGTTACCAGTGGGAGATGAGGACCAGCAAGAGCTTTCAGGGCTGGCACCTTTAGTGTAGGAGCAATCCCTGGACGTTCACAATGTCGGTGTTGAGCTCTGGCCAGATTGAGCAGGAGAGGCTGTGTACGTTGGAAGTTTTAGTAGGCTAAACAAGTTCAGAGCCCAAGTGTTTGTGGTTCGTTTGAGAGGTTACCAGTGGGAGATGAGGACCAGCAAGAGCTTTCAGGGCTGGCACCTTTAGTGTAGGAGCAATCGCTGGACGTTCGCAATTTCGGTGTTGAGCTCTGGCCAGATTGAGCAGGAGAGGCTGTGTACGTTGGAAGTTTTAGTAGGCGAAACAAGTTCAGAGCCCAAGTGTCTGTGGTTCGTTTGAGAGGTTACCAGTGGGAGATGAGGACCAGCAAGCGCTTTCAGGGCTGGCACCTTTAGTGTAGGAGCAATCGCTGGACGTTCGCAATTTCGGTGTTGAATTTTGGCCAGATTGAGCAGGAGAGGCTGTGTACGTTGGAAGTTTTAGCAGCCTCAACAAGTTCAGAGCCCAAGTGTTTGTCGTTCGTTTGAGAGGTTACCAGTGGGAGATGAGGACCAGCAAGAGCTTTCAGGGCTGGCACCTTTAGTGTAGGAGCAATCCCTGGACGTTCGCAATTTCGGAGTTGAGCTCTGGCCAGATTGAGCAGGAGAGGCTGTGTACGTTGGAAGTTTTAGTAGGCGAAACAAGTTCAGAGCCCAAGTGTTTGTGGTTCGTTTGAGAGGTTACCAGTGGGAGATGAGGACCAGCAAGAGCTTTCAGGGCTGGCACCTTTAGTGTAGGAGCAATCCCTGGACGTTCGCAATTTCGGTGTTGAGCTCTGGCCAGATTGAGCAGGAGAGGCTGTGTACGTTGGAAGTTTTAGTAGGCGAAACAAGTTCAGAGCCCAAGCGTTTGTGGTTCATTTGAGAGGTTACCAGTGGGAGATGAGGACCAGCAAGAGCTTTCAGGGCTGGCACCTTTAGTGTAGGAGCAATCCCTGGACGTTCGCAATTTCGGTGTTGAGCTCTGGCCAGATTGAGCAGGAGAGGCTGTGTACGTTGGAAGTTTTAGTAGGCGAAACAAGTTCAGAGCCCAAGTGTTTGTGGTTCGTTTGAGAGGTTACCAGTGGGAGATGAGGACCAGCAAGAGCTTTCAGGGCTGGCACCTTTAGTGTAGGAGCAATCGCTGGACGTTCGCAATGTCGGTGTTGAGCTCTGGCCAGATTGAGCAGGAGAGGCTGTGTACGTTGGAAGTTTTAGTAGGCTAAACAAGTTCAGAGCCCAAGTGTTTGTGGTTCGTTTGAGAGGTTACCAGTGGGAGATGAGGACCAGCAAGCGCTTTCAGGGCTGGCACCTTTAGTGTAGGAGCAAACGCTGGACGTTCGCAATTTCGGTGTTGAATCTTGGCCAGATTGAGCAGGAGAGGCTGTGTACGTTGGAAGTTTTAGCAGCCTAAACAAGTTCAGAGGCCAAGTGTTTGTGGTTCGTTTGAGAGGTTACCAGTGGGAGATGAGGACCAGGAAGAGCTTTCAGGGCTGGCACCTTTAGTGTAGGAGCAATCCCTGGACGTTCGCAATTTCGGTGTTGAGCTCTGGCCAGATTGAGCAGGAGAGGCTGTGTACGTTGGAAGTTTTAGTAGGCGAAACAAGTTCAGAGCCCAAGTGTCTGTGGTTCGTTTGAGAGGTTACCAGTGGGAGATGAGGACCAGCAAGCGCTTTCAGGGCTGGCACCTTTAGTGTAGGAGCAATCGCTGGACGTTCGCAATTTCGGTGTTGAATTTTGGCCAGATTGAGCAGGAGAGGCTGTGTACGTTGGAAGTTTTAGCAGCCTCAACAAGTTCAGAGCCCAAGTGTTTGTCGTTCGTTTGAGAGGTTACCAGTGGGAGATGAGGACCAGCAAGAGCTTTCAGGGCTGGCACCTTTAGTGTAGGAGCAATCCCTGGACGTTCGCAATTTCGGAGTTGAGCTCTGGCCAGATTGAGCAGGAGAGGCTGTGTACGTTGGAAGTTTTAGTAGGCGAAACAAGTTCAGAGCCCAAGTGTTTGTGGTTCGTTTGAGAGGTTACCAGTGGGAGATGAGGACCAGCAAGAGCTTTCAGGGCTGGCACCTTTAGTGTAGGAGCAATCCCTGGACGTTCGCAATTTCGGTGTTGAGCTCTGGCCAGATTGAGCAGGAGAGGCTGTGTACGTTGGAAGTTTTAGTAGGCGAAACAAGTTCAGAGCCCAAGCGTTTGTGGTTCATTTGAGAGGTTACCAGTGGGAGATGAGGACCAGCAAGAGCTTTCAGGGCTGGCACCTTTAGTGTAGGAGCAATCCCTGGACGTTCGCAATTTCGGTGTTGAGCTCTGGCCAGATTGAGCAGGAGAGGCTGTGTACGTTGGAAGTTTTAGTAGGCGAAACAAGTTCAGAGCCCAAGTGTTTGTGGTTCGTTTGAGAGGTTACCAGTGGGAGATGAGGACCAGCAAGAGCTTTCAGGGCTGGCACCTTTAGTGTAGGAGCAATCGCTGGACGTTCGCAATGTCGGTGTTGAGCTCTGGCCAGATTGAGCAGGAGAGGCTGTGTACGTTGGAAGTTTTAGTAGGCTAAACAAGTTCAGAGCCCAAGTGTTTGTGGTTCGTTTGAGAGGTTACCAGTGGGAGATGAGGACCAGCAAGCGCTTTCAGGGCTGGCACCTTTAGTGTAGGAGCAAACGCTGGACGTTCGCAATTTCGGTGTTGAATCTTGGCCAGATTGAGCAGGAGAGGCTGTGTACGTTGGAAGTTTTAGCAGCCTAAACAAGTTCAGAGGCCAAGTGTTTGTGGTTCGTTTGAGAGGTTACCAGTGGGAGATGAGGACCAGGAAGAGCTTTCAGGGCTGGCACCTTTAGTGTAGGAGCAATCCCTGGACGTTCGCAATTTCGGTGTTGAGCTCTGGCCAGTTTGAGCAGGAGAGGCTGTGTACGTTGGAAGTTTTAGTAGGCTAAACAAGTTCAGAGCCCAAGTGTTTGTGGTTCGTTTGAGAGATTACCAGTGGGAGATGAGGACCAGCAAGAGCTTTCAGGGCTGGCACCTTTAGTGTAGGAGCAATCGCTGGACGTTCGCAATGTCGGTGTTGAGCTCTGGCCAGATTGAGCAGGAGAGGCTGTGTACGTTGGAAGTTTTAGTAGGCTAAACAAGTTCAGAGCCCAAGTGTTTGTGGTTCGTTTGAGAGGTTACCAGTGGGAGATGAGGACCAGCAAGAGCTTTCAGGGCTGGCACCTTTAGTGTAGGAGCAATCGCTGGACGTTCGCAATTTCGGTGTTGAGCTCTGGCCAGATTGAGCAGGAGAGGCTGTGTACGTTGGAAGTTTTAGTAGGCGAAACAAGTTCAGAGCCCAAGTGTTTGTGGTTCGTTTGAGAGGTTACCAGTGGGAGATGAGGACCAGCAAGAGCTTTCAGGGCTGGCACCTTTAGTGTAGGAGCAATCCCTGGACGTTCACAATTTCGGTGTTGAATTTGGGCAGATTGAGCAGGAGAGGCTGTGTACGTTGGAAGTTTTAGTAGGCTAAACAAGTTCAGAGCCCAAGTGTTTGTTGTTCGTTTGAGAAATTACCAGTGGGAGATGAGGACCAGCAAGAGCTTTCAGGGCTGGCACCTTTAGTGTAGGAGCAATCCCTGGACGTTCGCAATTTCGGTGTTGAATTTGGGAAGATTGAGCAGGAGAGGCTGTGTACGTTGGAAGTTTTAGCAGCCTAAACAAGTTCAGAGCCCAAGTGTTTGTGGTTCGTTTGAGAGGTTACCAGTGGGAGATGAGGACCAGCAAGAGCTTTCAGGGCTGGCACCTTTAGTGTAGGAGCAATCGCTGGACGTTCGCAATGTCGGTGTTGAGCTCTGGCCAGATTGAGCAGGAGAGGCTGTGTACGTTGGAAGTTTTAGTAGGCGAAACAAGTTCAGAGCCCAAGTGTTTGTGGTTCGTTTGAGAGGTTACCAGTGGGAGATGAGGACCAGCAAGAGCTTTCAGGGCTGGCACCTTTAGTGTAGGAGCAATCCCTGGACGTTCACAATTTCGGTGTTGAATTTTGGCAGATTGAGCAGGAGAGGCTGTGTACGTTGGAAGTTTTAGTAGGCTAAACAAGTTCAGAGCCCAAGTGTTTGTTGTTCGTTTGAGAAATTACCAGTGGGAGATGAGGACCAGCAAGAGCTTTCAGGGCTGGCACCTTTAGTGTAGGAGCAATCCCTGGACGTTCGCAATTTCGGTGTTGAATTTTGGGAAGATTGAGCAGGAGAGGCTGTGTACGTTGGAAGTTTTAGCAGCCTAAACAAGTTCAGAGCCCAAGTGTTTGTGGTTCGTTTGAGAGGTTACCAGTGGGAGATGAGGACCAGCAAGAGCTTTCAGGGCTGGCACCTTTAGTGTAGGAGCAATCGCTGGACGTTCGCAATGTCGGTGTTGAGCTCTGGCCAGATTGAGCAGGAGAGGCTGTGTACGTTGGAAGTTTTAGTAGGCGAAACAAGTTCAGAGCCCAAGTGTTTGTGGTTCGTTTGAGAGGTTACCAGTGGGAGATGAGGACCAGCAAGAGCTTTCAGGGCTGGCACCTTTAGTGTAGGAGCAATCCCTGGACGTTCACAATTTCGGTGTTGAATTTTGGGCAGATTGAGCAGGAGAGGCTGTGTACGTTGGAAGTTTTAGTAGGCTAAACAAGTTCAGAGTCCAAGTGTTTGTGGTTCGTTTGAGAGGTTACCAGTGGGAGATGAGGACCAGCAAGAGCTTTCAGGGCTGGCACCTTTAGTGTAGGAGCAATCCCTGGACGTTCGCAATTTCGGTGTTGAGCTCTGGCCAGATTGAGCAGGAGAGGCTGTGTACGTTGGAAGTTTTAGTGGGCTAAACAAGTTCAGAGCCCAAGTGTTTGTGGTTCGTTTGAGAGGTTACCAGTGGGAGACGAGGACCAGCAAGCGCTTTCAGGGCTGGCACCTTTAGTGTAGGAGCAATCCCTGGACGTTCGCAATTTCGGTGTTGAGCTCTGGCCAGATTGAGCAGGAGAGGCTGTGTACGTTGGAAGTTTTAGTAGGCTAAACAAGTTCAGAGCCCAAGTGTTTGTGGTTCGTTTGAGAGGTTACCAGTGGGAGATGAGGACCAGCAAGAGCTTTCAGGGCTGGCACCTTTAGTGTAGGAGCAATCGCTGGATGTTCGCAATTTCGGTGTTGAGCTCTGGCCAGATGGAGCAGGAGAGGCTGTGTACGTTGGAAGTTTTAGTAGGCTAAACAAGTTCAGAGCCCAAGTGTTTGTGGTTCATTTGAGAGGTTACCAGTGGAGATGAGGACCAGCAAGAGCTTTCAGGGCTGGCACCTTTAGTGTAGGCGCAATCGCTGGACGTTCGCAATGTCGGTGTTGAGCTCTGGCCAGATTGAGCAGGAGAGGCTGTGTACGTTGGAAGTTTTAGTAGGCTAGACAAGTTCAGAGCCCAAGTGTTTGTGGTTCGTTTGAGAGGTTACCAGTGGGAGATGAGGACCAGCAAGAGCTTTCAGGGCTGGCACCTTTAGTGTAGGAGCAATCCCTGGACGTTCGCAATTTTGTTGCTGAATTTTGGCCAGATTGAGCAGGAGAGGCTGTGTACGTTGGAAGTTTTAGTAGGCTAAACAAGTTCAGAGCCAAGTGTTTGTGGTTCGTTTGAGAGGTTACCAGTGGGAGATGAGGACCAGCAAGAGCTTTCAGGGCTGGCACCTTTAGTGTAGGAGCAATCGCTGGACGTTCGCAATTTCGGTGTTGAGCTCTGGCCAGATTGAGCAGGAGAGGCTGTGTACGTTGGAAGTTTTAGTAGGCTAAACAAGTTCAGAGCCCAAGTGTTTGTGGTTCGTTTGAGAGGTTACCAGTGGGAGATGAGGACCAGCAAGAGCTTTCAGGGCTGGCACCTTTAGTGTAGGAGCAATCCCTGGACGTTCGCAATTTCGGTGTTGAGCTCTGGCCAGATTGAGCAGGAGAGGCTGTGTACGTTGGAAGTTTTAGTAGGCTAAACAAGTTCAGAGCCCAAGTGTTTGTGGTTCGTTTGAGAGGTTACCAGTGGGAGATGAGGACCAGCAAGAGCTTTCAGGGCTGGCACCTTTAGTGTAGGAGCAATCCCTGGACGTTCGCAATGTCGGTGTTGAGCTCTGGCCAGATTGAGCAGGAGAGGCTGTGTACGTTGGAAGTTTTAGTAGGCGAAACAATTTCAGAGCCCAAGTGTTTGTGGTTCATTTGAGAGGTTACCAGTGGGAGATGAGGACCAGCAAGAGCTTTCAGGGCTGGCACCTTTAGTGTAGGAGCAATCCCTGGACGTTCGCAATTTCGGTGTTGAGCTCTGGCCAGATTGAGCAGGAGAGGCTGTGTACGTTGGAAGTTTTAGTAGGCTAAACAAGTTCAGAGCCCAAGTGTTTGTGGTTCGTTTGAGAGGTTACCAGTGGGAGATGAGGACCAGCAAGAGCTTTCAGGGCTGGCACCTTTAGTGTAGGCGCAATCGCTGGACGTTCGCAATGTCGGTGTTGAGCTCTGGCAGATTGAGCAGGAGAGGCTGTGTACGTTGGAAGTTTTAGTAGGCGAAACAAGTTCAGAGCCCAAGTGTTTGTGGTTCGTTTGAGAGGTTACCAGTGGGAGATGAGGACCAGCAAGAGCTTTCAGGGCTGGCACCTTTAGTGTAGGAGCAATCCTGGACGTTCGCAATGTCGGTGTTGAGCTCTGGCCAGATTGAGCAGGAGAAGCTGTGTACGTTGGAAGTTTTAGTAGGCTAAACAAGTTCAGAGCCCAAGTGTTTGTGATTCGTTTGAGAGGTTACCAGTGGGAGATGAGGACCAGCAAGAGCTTTCAGGGCTGGCACCTTTAGTGTAGGAGCAATCGCTGGACGTTCGCAATTTCGGTGTTGAATTTTGGCAGATTGAGCAGGAGAGGCTGTGTACGTTGGAAGTTTTAGTAGGCTAAACAAGTTCAGAGCCCAAGTGTTTGTGGTTCGTTTGAGAGGTTACCAGTGGGAGATGAGGACCAGCAAGAGCTTTCAGGGCTGGCACCTTTAGTGTAGGAGCAATCGCTGGACGTTCGCAATTTCGTTGTTGAGCTCTGGCCAGTTTGAGCAGGAGAGGCTGTGTACGTTGGAAGTTTTAGTAGGCTAAACAAGTTCAGAGCCCAAGTGTTTGTGGTTCGTTTGAGAGGTTACCAGTGGGAGATGAGGACCAGCAAGAGCTTTCAGGGCTGGCACCTTTAGTGTAGGAGCAATCGCTGGACGTTCGCAATTTCGGTGTTGAGCTCTGGCCAGATTGAGCAGGAGAGGCTGTGTACGTTGGAAGTTTTAGTAGGCTAAACAAGTTCAGAGCCCAAGTGTTTGTGGTTCGTTTGAGAGGTTACCAGTGGGAGATGAGGACCAGCAAGAGCTTTCAGGGCTGGCACCTTTAGTGTAGGAGCAATCCCTGGACGTTCGCAATTTCGGTGTTGAGCTCTGGCCAGATTGAGCAGGAGAGGCTGTGTACGTTGGATGTTTTAGTAGGCGAAACAAGTTCAGAGCCCAAGTGTTTGTGGTTCGTTTGAGAGGTTACCAGTGGGAGATGAGGACCAGCAAGAGCTTTCAGGGCTGGCACCTTTAGTGTAGGAGCAATCGCTGGACGTTCGCAATTTCGGTGTTGAGCTCTGGCCAGATTGAGCAGGAGAGGCTGTGTACGTTGGAAGTTTTAGTAGGCTAAACAAGTTCAGAGCCCAAGTGTTTGTGGTTCATTTGAGAGGTTACCAGTGGGAGATGAGGACCAGCAAGAGCTTTCAGGGCTGGCACCTTTAGGGTAGGAGCAATCCCTGGACGTTTCCACTTTCGTTGGTGAATTTTGGGCAGATTGAGAGATTGAGCAGGAGAGGCTGTGTACGTTGGAAGTTTTAGTAGGCTAAACAAGTTCAGAGCCCAAGTGTTTGTGGTTCGTTTGAGAGGTTACCAGTGGGAGATGAGGACCAGCAAGAGCTTTCAGGGCTGGCACCTTTAGTGTAGGAGCAATCGCTGGACGTTCGCAATGTCGGTGTTGAGCTCTGGCCAGATTGAGCAGGAGAGGCTGTGTACGTTGGAAGTTTTAGTAGGCTAAACAAGTTCAGAGCCCAAGTGTTTGTGGTTCGTTTGAGAGGTTACCAGTGGGAGATGAGGACCAGCAAGAGCTTTCAGGGCTGGCACCTTTAGTGTAGGAGCAATCCCTGGACGTTCGCAATTTCGGTGTTGAGCTCTGGCCAGATTGAGCAGGAGAGGCTGTGTACGTTGGAAGTTTTAGTAGGCTAAACAAGTTCAGAGCCCAAGTGTTTGTGGTTCGTTTGAGAGGTTACCAGTGGGAGATGAGGACCAGCAAGAGCTTTCAGGGCTGGCACCTTTAGTGTAGGAGCAATCCCTGGACGTTCGCAATTTCGGTGTTGAGCTCTGGCCAGATTGAGCAGGAGAGGCTGTGTACGTTGGAAGTTTTAGTAGGCTAAACAAGTTCAGAGCCCAAGTGTTTGTGGTTCGTTTGAGAGGTTACCAGTGGGAGATGAGGACCAGCAAGAGCTTTCAGGGCTGGCACCTTTAGTGTAGGAGCAATCGCTGGACGTTCGCAATGTCGGTGTTGAGCTCTGGCCAGATTGAGCAGGAGAGGCTGTGTATGTTGGAAGTTTTAGTAGGCTAAACAAGTTCAGAGCCCAAGTGTTTGTGGTTCGTTTGAGAGGTTACCAGTGGGAGATGAGGACCAGCAAGAGCTTTCAGGGCTGGCACCTTTAGTGTAGGAGCAATCGCTGGACGTTCGCAATGTCGGTGTTGAGCTCTGGCCAGATTGAGCAGGAGAGGCTGTGTACGTTGGAAGTTTTAGTAGGCTAAACAAGTTCAGAGCCCAAGTGTTTGTGGTTCGTTTGAGAGGTTACCAGTGGGAGATGAGGACCAGCAAGAGCTTTCAGGGCTGGCACCTTTAGTGTAGGAGCAATCGCTGGACGTTCGCAATGTCGGTGTTGAGCTCTGGCCAGATTGAGCAGGAGAGGCTGTGTACGTTGGAAGTTTTAGTAGGCTAAACAAGTTCAGAGCCCAAGTGTTTGTGGTTCGTTTGAGAGGTTACCAGTGGGAGATGAGGACCAGCAAGAGCTTTCAGGGCTGGCACCTTTAGTGTAGGAGCAATCGCTGGACGTTCGCAATGTCGGTGTTGAGCTCTGGCCAGATTGAGCAGGAGAGGCTGTGTACGTTGGAAGTTTTAGTAGGCTAAACAAGTTCAGAGGCCAAGTGTTTGTGGTTCGTTTGAGAGGTTACCAGTGGGAGATGAGGACCAGCAAGAGCTTTCAGGGCTGGCACCTTTAGTGTAGGAGCAATCGCTGGACGTTCGCAATTTCGGTGTTGAGCTCTGGCCAGATTGAGCAGGAGAGGCTGTGTACGTTGGAAGTTTTAGTAGGCGAAACAAGTTCAGAGCCCAAGTGTTTGTGGTTCGTTTGAGAGGTTACCAGTGGGAGATGAGGACCAGCAAGAGCTTTCAGGGCTGGCACCTTTAGTGTAGGAGCAATCCCTGGACGTTCACAATTTCGGTTTTGAATTTTGGGCAGATTGAGCAGGAGAGGCTGTGTACGTTGGAAGTTTTAGTAGGCTAAACAAGTTCAGAGCCCAAGTGTTTGTGGTTCGTTTGAGAGGTTACCAGTGGGAGATGAGGACCAGCAAGAGCTTTCAGGGCTGGCACCTTTAGTGTAGGAGCAATCGCTGGACGTTCGCAATTTCGGTGTTGAGCTCTGGCCAGATTGAGCAGGAGAGGCTGTGTACGTTGGAAGTTTTAGTGGGCTAAACAAGTTCAGAGCCCAAGTGTTTGTGGTTCGTTTGAGAGGTTACCAGTGGGAGACGAGGACCAGCAAGAGCTTTCAGGGCTGGCACCTTTAGTGTAGGAGCAATCCCTGGACGTTCGCAATTTCGGTGTTGAGCTCTGGCCAGATTGAGCAGGAGAGGCTGTGTACGTTGGAAGTTTTAGTAGGCTAAACAAGTTCAGAGCCCAAGTGTTTGTGGTTCGTTTGAGAGGTTACCAGTGGGAGATGAGGACCAGCAAGAGCTTTCAGGGCTGGCACCTTTAGTGTAGGAGCAATCGCTGGATGTTCGCAATTTCGGTGTTGAGCTCTGGCCAGATTGAGCAGGAGAGGCTGTGTACGTTGGAAGTTTTAGTAGGCTAAACAAGTTCAGAGCCCAAGTGTTTGTGGTTCGTTTGAGAGGTTACCAGTGGGAGATGAGGACCAGCAAGAGCTTTCAGGGCTGGCACCTTTAGTGTAGGCGCAATCCCTGGACGTTCGCAATGTCGGTGTTGAGCTCTGGCCAGATTGAGCAGGAGAGGCTGTGTACGTTGGAAGTTTTAGTAGGCTAGACAAGTTCAGAGCCCAAGTGTTTGTGGTTCGTTTGAGAGGTTACCAGTGGGAGATGAGGACCAGCAAGAGCTTTCAGGGCTGGCACCTTTAGTGTAGGAGCAATCCCTGGACGTTCGCAATTTTGTTGCTGAATTTTGGCCAGATTGAGCAGGAGAGGCTGTGTACGTTGGAAGTTTTAGTAGGCTAAACAAGTTCAGAGCCCAAGTGTTTGTGGTTCGTTTGAGAGGTTACCAGTGGGAGATGAGGACCAGCAAGAGCTTTCAGGGCTGGCACCTTTAGTGTAGGAGCAATCGCTGGACGTTCGCAATTTCGGTGTTGAGCTCTGGCCAGATTGAGCAGGAGAGGCTGTGTACGTTGGAAGTTTTAGTAGGCTAAACAAGTTCAGAGCCCAAGTGTTTGTGGTTCGTTTGAGAGGTTACCAGTGGGAGATGAGGACCAGCAAGAGCTTTCAGGGCTGGCACCTTTAGTGTAGGAGCAATCCCTGGACGTTCGCAATTTCGGTGTTGAGCTCTGGCCAGATTGAGCAGGAGAGGCTGTGTACGTTGGAAGTTTTAGTAGGCTAAACAAGTTCAGAGCCCAAGTGTTTGTGGTTCGTTTGAGAGGTTACCAGTGGGAGATGAGGACCAGCAAGAGCTTTCAGGGCTGGCACCTTTAGTGTAGGAGCAATCCCTGGACGTTCGCAATGTCGGTGTTGAGCTCTGGCCAGATTGAGCAGGAGAGGCTGTGTACGTTGGAAGTTTTAGTAGGCGAAACAATTTCAGAGCCCAAGTGTTTGTGGTTCATTTGAGAGGTTACCAGTGGGAGATGAGGACCAGCAAGAGCTTTCAGGGCTGGCACCTTTAGTGTAGGAGCAATCCCTGGACGTTCGCAATTTCGGTGTTGAGCTCTGGCCAGATTGAGCAGGAGAGGCTGTGTACGTTGGAAGTTTTAGTAGGCTAAACAAGTTCAGAGCCCAAGTGTTTGTGGTTCGTTTGAGAGGTTACCAGTGGGAGATGAGGACCAGCAAGAGCTTTCAGGGCTGGCACCTTTAGTGTAGGCGCAATCGCTGGACGTTCGCAATGTCGGTGTTGAGCTCTGGCCAGATTGAGCAGGAGAGGCTGTGTACGTTGGAAGTTTTAGTAGGCGAAACAAGTTCAGAGCCCAAGTGTTTGTGGTTCGTTTGAGAGGTTACCAGTGGGAGATGAGGACCAGCAAGAGCTTTCAGGGCTGGCACCTTTAGTGTAGGAGCAATCGCTGGACGTTCGCAATGTCGGTGTTGAGCTCTGGCCAGATTGAGCAGGAGAAGCTGTGTACGTTGGAAGTTTTAGTAGGCTAAACAAGTTCAGAGCCCAAGTGTTTGTGATTCGTTTGAGAGGTTACCAGTGGGAGATGAGGACCAGCAAGAGCTTTCAGGGCTGGCACCTTTAGTGTAGGAGCAATCGCTGGACGTTCGCAATTTCGGTGTTGAATTTTGGGCAGATTGAGCAGGAGAGGCTGTGTACGTTGGAAGTTTTAGTAGGCTAAACAAGTTCAGAGCCCAAGTGTTTGTGGTTCGTTTGAGAGGTTACCAGTGGGAGATGAGGACCAGCAAGAGCTTTCAGGGCTGGCACCTTTAGTGTAGGAGCAATCGCTGGACGTTCGCAATTTCGTTGTTGAGCTCTGGCCAGTTTGAGCAGGAGAGGCTGTGTACGTTGGAAGTTTTAGTAGGCTAAACAAGTTCAGAGCCCAAGTGTTTGTGGTTCGTTTGAGAGGTTACCAGTGGGAGATGAGGACCAGCAAGAGCTTTCAGGGCTGGCACCTTTAGTGTAGGAGCAATCGCTGGACGTTCGCAATTTCGGTGTTGAGCTCTGGCCAGATTGAGCAGGAGAGGCTGTGTACGTTGGAAGTTTTAGTAGGCTAAACAAGTTCAGAGCCCAAGTGTTTGTGCTTCGTTTGAGAGGTTACCAGTGGGAGATGAGGACCAGCAAGAGCTTTCAGGGCTGGCACCTTTAGTGTAGGAGCAATCGCTGGACGTTCGCAATTTCGGTGTTGAGCTCTGGCCAGATTGAGCAGGAGAGGCTGTGTACGTTGGAAGTTTTAGTAGGCGAAACAAGTTCAGAGCCCAAGTGTTTGTGGTTCGTTTGAGAGGTTACCAGTGGGAGATGAGGACCAGCAAGAGCTTTCAGGGCTGGCACCTTTAGTGTAGGAGCAATCCCTGGACGTTCGCAATTTCGGTGTTGAGCTCTGGCCAGATTGAGCAGGAGAGGCTGTGTACGTTGGAAGTTTTAGTAGGCTAAACAAGTTCAGAGCCCAAGTGTTTGTGGTTCATTTGAGAGGTTACCAGTGGGAGATGAGGACCAGCAAGAGCTTTCAGGGCTGGCACCTTTAGTGTAGTAGCAATCCCTGGACGTTCGCAATGTCGGTGTTGAGCTCTGGCCAGATTGAGCAGGAGAGGCTGTGTACGTTGGAAGTTTTAGTAGGCTAAACAAGTTCAGAGCCCAAGTGTTTGTGGTTCATTTGAGAGGTTACCAGTGGGAGATGAGGACCAGCAAGAGCTTTCAGGGCTGGCACCTTTAGGGTAGGAGCAATCCCTGGACGTTTCCACTTTCGTTGGTGAATTTTGGGCAGATTGAGCAGGAGAGGCTGTGTACGTTGGAAGTTTTAGTAGGCTAAACAAGTTCAGAGCCCAAGTGTTTGTGGTTCGTTTGAGAGGTTACCAGTGGGAGATGAGGACCAGCAAGAGCTTTCAGGGCTGGCACCTTTAGTGTAGGAGCAATCGCTGGACGTTCGCAATGTCGGTGTTGAGCTCTGGCCAGATTGAGCAGGAGAGGCTGTGTACGTTGGAAGTTTTAGTAGGCTAAACAAGTTCAGAGCCCAAGTGTTTGTGGTTCGTTTGAGAGGTTACCAGTGGGAGATGAGGACCAGCAAGAGCTTTCAGGGCTGGCACCTTTAGTGTAGGAGCAATCCCTGGACGTTCGCAATTTCGGTGTTGAGCTCTGGCCAGATTGAGCAGGAGAGGCTGTGTACGTTGGAAGTTTTAGTAGGCTAAACAAGTTCAGAGCCCAAGTGTTTGTGGTTCATTTGAGAGGTTACCAGTGGGAGATGAGGACCAGCAAGAGCTTTCAGGGCTGGCACCTTTAGTGTAGGAGCAATCCCTGGACGTTCGCAATTTCGGTGTTGAGCTCTGGCCAGATTGAGCAGGAGAGGCTGTGTACGTTGGAAGTTTTAGTAGGCTAAACAAGTTCAGAGCCCAAGTGTTTGTGCTTCGTTTGAGAGGTTACCAGTGGGAGATGAGGACCAGCAAGAGCTTTCAGGGCTGGCACCTTTAGTGTAGGAGCAATCGCTGGACGTTCGCAATTTCGGTGTTGAGCTCTGGCCAGATTGAGCAGGAGAGGCTGTGTACGTTGGAAGTTTTAGTAGGCTAAACAAGTTCAGAGCCCAAGTGTTTGTGGTTCGTTTGAGAGGTTACCAGTGGGAGATGAGGACCAGCAAGAGCTTTCAGGGCTGGCACCTTTAGTGTAGGAGCAATCGCTGGACGTTCGCAATGTCGGTGTTGAGCTCTGGCCAGATTGAGCAGGAGAGGCTGTATACGTTGGAAGTTTTAGTAGGCTAAACAAGTTCAGAGGCCAAGTGTTTGTGGTTCGTTTGAGAGGTTACCAGTGGGAGATGAGGACCAGCAAGAGCTTTCAGGACTGGCACCTTTAGTGTAGGAGCAATCGCTGGACGTTCGCAATTTCGGTGTTGAGCTCTGGCCAGATTGAGCAGGAGAGGCTGTGTACGTTGGAAGTTTTAGTAGGCTAAACAAGTTGAGAGCCCAAGTGTTTGTGGTTCGTTTGAGAGGTTACCAGTGGGAGATGAGGACCAGCAAGAGCTTTCAGGGCTGGCACCTTTAGTGTAGGAGCAATCGCTGGACGTTCGCAATGTCGGTGTTGAGCTCTGGCCAGATTGAGCAGGAGAGGCTGTGTACGTTGGAAGTTTTAGTAGGCGAAACAAGTTCAGAGCCCAAGTGTTTGTGGTTCGTTTGAGAGGTTACCAGTGGGAGATGAGGACCAGCAAGAGCTTTCAGGGCTGGCACCTTTAGGGTAGGAGCAATCGCTGGACGTTCGCAATGTCGGTGTTGAGCTCTGGCCAGATTGAGCAGGAGAGGCTGTTTACGTTGGAAGTTTTAGTAGGCTAAACAAGTTCAGAGCCCAAGTGTTTGTGGTTCGTTTGAGAGGTTACCAGTGGGAGATGAGGACCAGCAAGAGCTTTCAGGGCTGGCACCTTTAGTGTAGGAGCAATCGCTGGACGTTCGCAATTTCGGTGTTGAATTTTGGGCAGATTGAGCAGGAGAGGCTGTGTACGTTGGAAGTTTTAGTAGGCTAAACAAGTTGAGAGCCCAAGTGTTTGTGGTTCGTTTGAGAGGTTACCAGTGGGAGATGAGGACCAGCAAGAGCTTTCAGGGCTGGCACCTTTAGTGTAGGAGCAATCGCTGGACGTTCGCAATTTCGGTGTTGAGCTCTGGCCAGATTGAGCAGGAGAGGCTGTGTACGTTGGAAGTTTTAGTAGGCTAAACAAGTTCAGAGCCCAAGTGTTTGTGGTTCGTTTGAGAGGTTACCAGTGGGAGATGAGGACCAGCAAGAGCTTTCAGGGCTGGCACCTTTAGTGTAGGAGCAATCCCTGGACGTTCGCAATTTCGGTGTTGAGCTCTGGCCAGATTGAGCAGGAGAGGCTGTGTACGTTGGAAGTTTTAGTAGGCTAAACAAGTTCAGAGCCCAAGTGTTTGTGGTTCGTTTGAGAGGTTACCAGTGGGAGATGAGGACCAGCAAGAGCTTTCAGGGCTGGCACCTTTAGTGTAGGAGCAATCGCTGGACGTTCGCAATGTCGGTGTTGAGCTCTGGCCAGATTGAGCAGGAGAGGCTGTGTACGTTGGAAGTTTTAGTAGGCTAAACAAGTTCAGAGCCCAAGTGTTTGTGGTTCGTTTGAGAGGTTACCAGTGGGAGATGAGGACCAGCAAGAGCTTTCAGGGCTGGCACCTTTAGTGTAGGAGCAATCGCTGGACGTTCGCAATTTCGGTGTTGAGCTCTGGCCAGATTGAGCAGGAGAGGCTGTGTACGTTGGAAGTTTTAGTAGGCTAAACAAGTTCAGAGGCCAAGTGTTTGTGGTTCGTTTGAGAGGTTACCAGTGGGAGATGAGGACCAGCAAGAGCTTTCAGGGCTGGCACCTTTAGTGTAGGAGCAATCCCTGGACGTTCGCAATGTCGGTGTTGAGCTCTGGCCAGATTGAGCAGGAGAGGCTGTATACGTTGGAAGTTTTAGTAGGCTAAACAAGTTCAGAGGCCAAGTGTTTGTGGTTCGTTTGAGAGGTTACCAGTGGGAGATGAGGACCAGCAAGAGCTTTCAGGGCTGGCACCTTTAGTGTAGGAGCAATCGCTGGACGTTCGCAATTTCGGTGTTGAATTTTGGGCAGATTGAGCAGGAGAGGCTGTGTACGTTGGAAGTTTTAGTAGGCTAAACAAGTTGAGAGCCCAAGTGTTTGTGCTTCGTTTGAGAGGTTACCAGTGGGAGATGAGGACCAGCAAGAGCTTTCAGGGCTGGCACCTTTAGTGTAGGAGCAATCGCTGGACGTTCGCAATTTCGGTGTTGAGCTCTGGCCAGATTGAGCAGGAGAGGCTGTGTACGTTGGAAGTTTTAGTAGGCTAAACAAGTTCAGAGCCCAAGTGTTTGTGGTTCGTTTGAGAGGTTACCAGTGGGAGATGAGGACCAGCAAGAGCTTTCAGGGCTGGCACCTTTAGTGTAGGAGCAATCCCTGGACGTTCGCAATGTCGGTGTTGAGCTCTGGCCAGATTGAGCAGGAGAGGCTGTGTACGTTGGAAGTTTTAGTAGGCTAAACAAGTTCAGAGCCCAAGTGTTTGTGGTTCGTTTGAGAGGTTACCAGTGGGAGATGAGGACCAGCAAGAGCTTTCAGGGCTGGCACCTTTAGTGTAGGAGCAATCGCTGGACGTTCGCAATGTCGGTGTTGAGCTCTGGCCAGATTGAGCAGGAGAGGCTGTATACGTTGGAAGTTTTAGTAGGCTAAACAAGTTCAGAGGCCAAGTGTTTGTGGTTCGTTTGAGAGGTTACCAGTGGGAGATGAGGACCAGCAAGAGCTTTCAGGACTGGCACCTTTAGTGTAGGAGCAATCGCTGGACGTTCGCAATTTCGGTGTTGAGCTCTGGCCAGATTGAGCAGGAGAGGCTGTGTACGTTGGAAGTTTTAGTAGGCTAAACAAGTTGAGAGCCCAAGTGTTTGTGGTTCGTTTGAGAGGTTACCAGTGGGAGATGAGGACCAGCAAGAGCTTTCAGGGCTGGCACCTTTAGTGTAGGAGCAATCGCTGGACGTTCGCAATGTCGGTGTTGAGCTCTGGCCAGATTGAGCAGGAGAGGCTGTGTACGTTGGAAGTTTTAGTAGGCGAAACAAGTTCAGAGCCCAAGTGTTTGTGGTTCGTTTGAGAGGTTACCAGTGGGAGATGAGGACCAGCAAGAGCTTTCAGGGCTGGCACCTTTAGGGTAGGAGCAATCGCTGGACGTTCGCAATGTCGGTGTTGAGCTCTGGCCAGATTGAGCAGGAGAGGCTGTTTACGTTGGAAGTTTTAGTAGGCTAAACAAGTTCAGAGCCCAAGTGTTTGTGGTTCGTTTGAGAGGTTACCAGTGGGAGATGAGGACCAGCAAGAGCTTTCAGGGCTGGCACCTTTAGTGTAGGAGCAATCGCTGGACGTTCGCAATTTCGGTGTTGAATTTTGGGCAGATTGAGCAGGAGAGGCTGTGTACGTTGGAAGTTTTAGTAGGCTAAACAAGTTGAGAGCCCAAGTGTTTGTGGTTCGTTTGAGAGGTTACCAGTGGGAGATGAGGACCAGCAAGAGCTTTCAGGGCTGGCACCTTTAGTGTAGGAGCAATCGCTGGACGTTCGCAATTTCGGTGTTGAGCTCTGGCCAGATTGAGCAGGAGAGGCTGTGTACGTTGGAAGTTTTAGTAGGCTAAACAAGTTCAGAGCCCAAGTGTTTGTGGTTCGTTTGAGAGGTTACCAGTGGGAGATGAGGACCAGCAAGAGCTTTCAGGGCTGGCACCTTTAGTGTAGGAGCAATCCCTGGACGTTCGCAATTTCGTTGTTGAGCTCTGGCCAGATTGAGCAGGAGAGGCTGTGTACGTTGGAAGTTTTAGTAGGCTAAACAAGTTCAGAGCCCAAGTGTTTGTGGTTCGTTTGAGAGGTTACCAGTGGGAGATGAGGACCAGCAAGAGCTTTCAGGGCTGGCACCTTTAGTGTAGGAGCAATCGCTGGACGTTCGCAATGTCGGTGTTGAGCTCTGGCCAGATTGAGCAGGAGAGGCTGTGTACGTTGGAAGTTTTAGTAGGCTAAACAAGTTCAGAGCCCAAGTGTTTGTGGTTCGTTTGAGAGGTTACCAGTGGGAGATGAGGACCAGCAAGAGCTTTCAGGGCTGGCACCTTTAGTGTAGGAGCAATCGCTGGACGTTCGCAATTTCGGTGTTGAGCTCTGGCCAGATTGAGCAGGAGAGGCTGTGTACGTTGGAAGTTTTAGTAGGCTAAACAAGTTCAGAGGCCAAGTGTTTGTGGTTCGTTTGAGAGGTTACCAGTGGGAGATGAGGACCAGCAAGAGCTTTCAGGGCTGGCACCTTTAGTGTAGGAGCAATCCCTGGACGTTCGCAATGTCGGTGTTGAGCTCTGGCCAGATTGAGCAGGAGAGGCTGTATACGTTGGAAGTTTTAGTAGGCTAAACAAGTTCAGAGGCCAAGTGTTTGTGGTTCGTTTGAGAGGTTACCAGTGGGAGATGAGGACCAGCAAGAGCTTTCAGGGCTGGCACCTTTAGTGTAGGAGCAATCGCTGGACGTTCGCAATTTCGGTGTTGAATTTTGGGCAGATTGAGCAGGAGAGGCTGTGTACGTTGGAAGTTTTAGTAGGCTAAACAAGTTGAGAGCCCAAGTGTTTGTGCTTCGTTTGAGAGGTTACCAGTGGGAGATGAGGACCAGCAAGAGCTTTCAGGGCTGGCACCTTTAGTGTAGGAGCAATCGCTGGACGTTCGCAATTTCGGTGTTGAGCTCTGGCCAGATTGAGCAGGAGAGGCTGTGTACGTTGGAAGTTTTAGTAGGCTAAACAAGTTCAGAGCCCAAGTGTTTGTGGTTCGTTTGAGAGGTTACCAGTGGGAGATGAGGACCAGCAAGAGCTTTCAGGGCTGGCACCTTTAGTGTAGGAGCAATCCCTGGACGTTCGCAATGTCGGTGTTGAGCTCTGGCCAGATTGAGCAGGAGAGGCTGTATACGTTGGAAGTTTTAGTAGGCTAAACAAGTTCAGAGGCCAAGTGTTTGTGGTTCGTTTGAGAGGTTACCAGTGGGAGATGAGGACCAGCAAGAGCTTTCAGGGCTGGCACCTTTAGTGTAGGAGCAATCGCTGGACGTTCGCAATTTCGGTGTTGAGCTCTGGCCAGATTGAGCAGGAGAGGCTGTGTACGTTGGAAGTTTTAGTAGGCTAAACAAGTTCAGAGCCCAAGTGTTTGTGGTTCGTTTGAGAGGTTACCAGTGGGAGATGAGGACCAGCAAGAGCTTTCAGGGCTGGCACCTTTAGTGTAGGAGCAATCGCTGGACGTTCGCAATGTCGGTGTTGAGCTTTGGTCAGATTGAGCAGGAGAGGCTGTATACGTTGGAAGTTTTAGTAGGCTAAACAAGTTCAGAGGCCAAGTGTTTGTGGTTCGTTTGAGAGGTTACCAGTGGGAGATGAGGACCAGCAAGAGCTTTCAGGGCTGGCACCTTTAGTGTAGGAGCAATCGCTGGACGTTCGCAATTTCGGTGTTGAATTTTGGGCAGATTGAGCAGGAGAGGCTGTGTACGTTGGAAGTTTTAGTAGGCTAAACAAGTTCAGAGCCCAAGTGTTTGTGGTTCGTTTGAGAGGTTACCAGTGGGAGATGAGGACCAGCAAGAGCTTTCAGGGCTGGCACCTTTAGTGTAGGAGCAATCGCTGGACGTTCGCAATTTCGGTGTTGAGCTCTGGCCAGATTGAGCAGGAGAGGCTGTGTACGTTGGAAGTTTTAGTAGGCTAAACAAGTTCAGAGCCCAAGTGTTTGTGCTTCGTTTGAGAGGTTACCAGTGGGAGATGAGGACCAGCAAGAGCTTTCAGGGCTGTCACCTTTAGTGTAGGAGCAATCGCTGGACGTTCGCAATTTCGGTGTTGAGCTCTGGCCAGATTGAGCAGGAGAGGCTGTGTACGTTGGAAGTTTTAGTAGGCTAAACAAGTTCAGAGGCCAAGTGTTTGTGGTTCGTTTGAGAGGTTACCAGTGGGAGATGAGGACCAGCAAGAGCTTTCAGGGCTGGCACCTTTAGTGTAGGAGCAATCCCTGGACGTTCGCAATGTCGGTGTTGAGCTCTGGCCAGATTGAGCAGGAGAGGCTGTATACGTTGGAAGTTTTAGTAGGCTAAACAAGTTCAGAGGCCAAGTGTTTGTGGTTCGTTTGAGAGGTTACCAGTGGGAGATGAGGACCAGCAAGAGCTTTCAGGGCTGGCACCTTTAGTGTAGGAGCAATCGCTGGACGTTCGCAATTTCGGTGTTGAATTTTGGGCAGATTGAGCAGGAGAGGCTGTGTACGTTGGAAGTTTTATGTGCTGGTTTTGGCTGGGATGGGGTTAACTTTCTTCATAGCAGCTAGTATGGGGCTGTGTTTTGGATTTGGGCTGGAAACAATGTTGATAAAGCAGGAATGTTTTAGTTACTGCTGAGCAGGGCTCACACAGCACCAAGGCCTTTTCTGCTCCTCACCCCACCCCACCAGCGAGTGGGCTGGGGGTGCACGGGAAGTTGGGAGGGAACACAGCCAGGACAGCTGACCCCAACTGACCAAAGGGATATTCCATACCATATGACATCATGCTCAGTATATAAAGCCGGGGGAGGAAGAAGAAAGGTGGGGACATTCGGAGTAATGGCGTTTGTCTTCCCGAGCAACCGCTACGCGTGATAGAGCCCTGCTTCCCTGCAGATAGCTGAACACCTGCCTGCCGACGGGAAGTGGTGAATTAATTCCTTCTTTCGCTTTGCTTCTCCGCGCAGTGTTCTTTTGCTCTACCTATTAAACTGTTTTTATCTCAGCCCACGAGTTTTCTCACTTTTACTCTTCTGGTTCTCTCCCCCACCCCACCTGGGGGGAGTGAGTGAGCGGCTGTGTGGTGCTTAGTTGCCAGCTGGGGTTAAACCACGACAGTCCTTTTTGGCGCCCAACGTGGGGCTCGAAGGGTTTGAGATAATAACAGATTCAACAGAACTTCTATCCTTTAAAAGTTATAGGTCAACATTAGTCTGTTTAATTTGCACCATGATCTTCTTTTTGCTATATCTGTTAAAGATTGGCCTGCGCTTTTTCAGTATGCTCTGCTCTGCAGTAATTAGTGACATTTTGCCTGGAAGATTTGTTTTCAAAACGCTAACCTTGAGCTGGATAATCTGGTGTTTGGTCTCTGGGCTGAAGCCATTACTGTATTTTGGGTACCATCTCGTGGAGATACTTAACAATTATACTCCTTCTTCTGAGAGTTTTTTTTTGGAGGAAATACAGAACAGCACCCTTGCTTCCTTCTTCTGTGATGTTGTCTCCCTCATGACAATGACCTCTCAGTACCTTGAACATCCTTGGGCAGTTAAAATACTTCTATTGATATTCCTTAGACATATTGCTTCAGTTTTCTCTAAGGTCAACAAGCAATTTAGGAATATGACCCAGGTTCCACGAGAGTATGGTCATGGGTGGCACGGCATGTGGGAGAATATGGGCAGGTATCTAGAGAACTTCTCACCTCCAATGATCTGGACTTTCACCCCTGAACAATTACAGGATCCTGATGAAGTGGTAGAATGTTTGAAAAAAAAATGCCATGGCTACTCCAGAGAGGCACAACTTACCGCGCTGTGCTGGGCCCTCGCCAGCATCTACCAAACACTGCTTGATACTATGCAGCACCCTCAGGGAGAAGAGAGGGGAAATAAATCAGGCACTGTATCCGTCGCCCCTATAACTAAAAAGAAACAGTGGAAGCGGAAATCAGCTCGTTTAGTAAGGGATGAAGAAGCTTCTCCTAAGAGGGAAAAAGAATCAGAAGAGGCAGCCTCCTCTGCAGCAGAGCAGCCACAGGAACAGGACGAAGATACTGAGATAATCAATGAAACGGAAACCACCCGCTCCCTATCCCTAAGTGAGCTACGAGACATGCGAAAAGATTTCAGCCGTCAACCAGGTGAGCTAATTCTCAGCTGGTTACTTCGTTGCTGGGATATTGGGGCCAGTAGTCAGGAATTGGAGGGTAAAGAAGCCCGGCAGCTGGGATCGCTTGCTAAGGACAAGGCCATTGACAAAGGTATTGGAAAAAAGGCAGGAGTCCTCAGTCTTTGGCAGCGACTCCTATCAAGTGTGAAGGACAGGTATCCCTTCAAGGAAGAACTTGCAAACTCTCGAAGGAAATGGACCAACATCGAGGGGGGCATCCAGTATCTAAGGGAATTAGCTGTGTTGGAGGTAATCTATAATGACCACGCATGCAAAGACCCGGATGAAATCCAGTGCACACGGTCCATGTGGCGCAAGTTTGTACGGAATGCAGCAACGTCTTACACCCACACCCTGGCGATAATGAACTGGACAGACATTGAGGCACCAGCTATAGATGAACTGGCCAGGCAACTCCGAGAATACGAAGATAACCTTGCTCCCTCCATGTGTGCTTGTGTCTCGGCTGTGGACAGACACAGACTGACTCAAAACATGTTTGAGCAAGCTGAGAAGGGTAGGTTTTCCTCATCCACTCCAACCAGAGCCTCGGCTATTAAGAGTCAACTTTTCCCTGTTCAGGCGAAAGGGTACCGGTGGTGCACACCACGTGCAACCCTGTGGTTCTTCCTGCGTGACCAGGGGAGGACATGAGGAAGTGGGATGGTCAACCTACCTGGAGACTAGAAGCTCGGGTGCAGGAATTGCAAGGAAAAACAACAGCTAAAAAGCATCCGTCCAGAAAAATGACTGCTCCAGTGTCTGTTGGACAAAGTAGAAGGGCTGACGGTACTTTTGACCCTGATGAAGGGACTTCTGTTATGCACGTACAAAAAACAAGTAATGAAGACTCAGACCAGGAGTAGAGGGGCCCTGCCTTCGGCCAGGCGGAGGAAAGGGACAACCGAGTTTACTGGACTGTGTGGATTCGATGGCCTGGCACATCAGCCCCACAGGAGTATAAAGCTCTAGTGGACACCGGTGCACAGTGTACTCTAATTCCATCAGATTACAAGGGGGCGGAATCCATCTGTATTTCTGGAGTGACAGGGGGATCCCAAGAACTGTCTGTGTTGGAGGCTGAAGTAAGCCTAACTGGGAATGAGTGGCAAAAGCACCCTATTGTGACTGGTCCAGAGGCTCCATGCATCCTTGGCATAGACTATCTCAGGAGAGGGTACTTCAGAGACCCAAAAGGGTATCGATGGGCTTTTGGTATAGCTGCTTTGAATACGGAGGAAATTAAACAGCTGTCTAGCTTGCCTGGTCTCTCAGAGGATCCTTCTGTGGTGGGGTTGCTGCAAGTTAAAGAACAGCAGGTGCCAATTGCTACCATGACAGTGCATCGGCGACAATATCGCACCAATCGAGACTCCCTGGTTCCCATCCACAACTTGATCCGTCAGCTGGAAAGTCAAGGAGTGATCAGTAAGACTCATTCACCCTTTAATAGTCCCATATGGCCCGTGCAAAAATCTAACGGAGAGTGGCGGTTAACAGTGGACTATCGAGGCCTGAACG
The DNA here is from genome assembly GCF_030936135.1 of Gavia stellata. NCBI lineage: Eukaryota > Metazoa > Chordata > Aves > Gaviiformes > Gaviidae > Gavia > Gavia stellata. The sequence goes on from NW_026776997.1 coordinate 44,417, forward strand.
AAGTCACACCGCCGCTGAGTGCTGCCGTACCAGACATGCTAGAACTTCAGTATGAACTGGAGTCAAAGGCTGCCAAATGGTATGCAACAATAGATATCGCCAATGCGTTTTTCTCGATCCCTCTGGCAGCAGAGTGCAGGCCACAGTTTGCTTTCACATGGAGGGGTATCCAGTACACCTGGAATCGACTGCCCCAGGGGTGGAAACATAGTCCTACCATTTGTCATGGGCTGATACAGAGTGCACTGGAACAAGGCGAAGCTCCTGAACACCTGCAGTATATTGATGACATCATTGTGTGGGGCAACACAGCGGAGGAAGTGTTTGAGAAGGGGAGAAGAATAATCCAGATTCTCCTGAAAGCTGGTTTTGCTATAAAACAAAGTAAGGTCAAAGGGCCTGCACAGGAAATTCAGTTTTTAGGAATAAAATGGCAGGATGGGCGTCGTCATATCCCAATGGATGTGATCAATAAAATAACAGCCATGTCTCCACCAACTAACAAAAAGGAAACACAAGCTTTCTTAGGTGTTGTGGGTTTCTGGAGAATGCATATTCCAAGTTATAGTCTGATCGTAAGCCCTCTCTATCGAGTGACCCGGAAGAAGAACGACTTTGAATGGGGCCCTGAACAGCAGCAAGCCTTTGAACAAATTAAACAGGAGATAGTTCGTGCAGTAGCGCTTGGGCCAGTCCGGACAGGACAAGATGTGAAAAATGTACTTTACACCTCAGCCGGGGATAACGGCCCCACCTGGAGCCTCTGGCAGAAAGCACCTGGGGAGACTCGAGGTCGGCCTCTAGGGTTTTGGAGCCGGGGATATAGGGGATCTGAAGCCCGTTACACTCCAACTGAAAAAGAAATATTAGCAGCATATGAAGGAATTCGAGCTGCTTCGGAAGTAGTTGGTACTGAAGCACAGCTCCTTTTGGCCCCTCGATTGCCTGTGCTGGGCTGGATGTTCAAAGGGAAGATCCCCTCTACGCATCACGCAACTGATGCTACATGGAGTAAGTGGGTTGCACTGATAACGCAACGAGCTCGGATGGGAAACCCCGACCGCCCGGGAATCCTGGAAGTGATCATGGACTGGCCAGAGGGCCGAAACTTCGGACTGTCACCAGAGGAGGTGACTCGTGCTGAAGAGGCCCCTCTGTATAATGAATTATCAGAGACTGAGAAGCAATATGCCCTGTTTACAGATGGATCCTGTCGTATTGTGGGAAAACATCGAAGGTGGAAAGCTGCTGTGTGGAGTCCTACGCGACAAGTTGCAGAAACTGCTGAAGGACAAGGTGAATCAAGTCAGTTTGCAGAGGTGAAAGCCATTCAGCTGGCTTTAGATATTGCTGAACGAGGGAAATGGCCAGTACTTTATCTCTATACGGACTCATGGATGGTGGCAAATGCCCTGTGGGGGTGGCTACAGCAATGGAAGCAGAGCAACTGGCAGCGCAGAGGTAAGGCCATCTGGGCTGCTGAATTATGGCAAGATATTGCTGCTCGGGTAGAGAACCTGGTTGTAAAAGTATGTCATGTAGATGCTCACATACCCAAGAGTCGTGCCACTGAAGAACATCGAAACAATGAGCGGGTGGACCAAGCTGCTAGAATTGAAGTGGCTCAGGTGGATCTGGATTGGGAACATAAGGGTGAGCTATTTATAGATCGATGGGCCCATGACACATCAGGACATTTAGGAAGGGATGCAACATACAAATGGGCTCGTGATCGAGGGGTGGACTTGACTATTGATGCCATTGCACAGGTTATCCATGAATGTGAAACATGTGCCATAATCAAACAAGCTAAGCGGCTGAAGCCTTTTGGTATAGAGGACGATGGCTGAAATATCAATACGGGGAAGCCTGGCAGGTTGATTATATCACACTACCACGAACCCGCCACGGGAAGCAGCATGTGCTTACAATGGTGGAAGCAACTACCGGATGGATGGAAACATACCCCGTGACCCATGCCACTGCCCGGAACACTATCTTGGGCCTTGAAAAGCAAATTTTATGGCGACACGGCACCCCTGAAAGAATTGAATCAGACAACGGGACTCATTTCCGAAACAACCTCATTAACACCTGGGCCAAGGAGCATGGCATTGACTGGGTGTATCACATCCCCTACCATGCACCAGCCTCCGGGAAAATTGAACGATACAACGCAATATTAAAAACTACACTGAAAGCAATGGGTGCTGGGACATTTAAGCATTGGGATACACATTTAGCAGAAGCCACTTGGCTAGTTAACACTAGAGGCTCTGCCAGTCGACCTGGCCCTGCCCAATCAAAACCCCTGCGCACTGTGGAAGGAGGTAAGATTCCCGTAGTACATATAAGGAACTTGCTGGGAAAAACAGTCTGGGTTATTCCTTCCTCAGGAAAAGGTAAACCTATTCGCGGGGTTGTTTTTGCTCAAGGACCTGGGTGCACTTGGTGGGTAATGCAGAAGAATGGGGAAGTCCAGTGTGTACCTCAAGGTAATTTAATTCTGGGTGAAACTAATCCATGATTTGAGTTATATGTTACAGGAACTACTATAGCAGGAACCACCTGAACCAACTGAGGACAAGCCTTACAAGAAGCAGTGCAAGTGCAGCAGTGACCCGACCTGAGCTAGCTGTGGTGCCCAATAACTCCATGCAATACAACACCTCTTCTCTCCTGAGTGACCACCATAACAGATGGAGCCCAAAGTTATGGACTACATGAACTCAATGGACATTTATGGACATTTTACAAATATTTCACCGGGGTGGTCCATAGACTAAGGGAAGGATATCTGTGTACTATATCAAAGGATGGGAAGGGCGATGATAGGGAATGAGAACGTTTTGGATGGTGTGAGACCTGAGCATGATGTAAATGGTATGGAATAAGGGGTGGAGAATGTGCTGGTTTTGGCTGGGATGGGGTTAACTTTCTTCATAGCAGCTAGTATGGGGCTGTGTTTTGGATTTGGGCTGGAAACAATGTTGATAAAGCAGGAATGTTTTAGTTACTGCTGAGCAGGGCTCACACAGCACCAAGGCCTTTTCTGCTCCTCACCCCACCCCACCAGCGAGTGGGCTGGGGGTGCACGGGAAGTTGGGAGGGAACACAGCCGGGACAGCTGACCCCAACTGACCAAAGGGATATTCCATACCATATGACATCATGCTCAGTATATAAAGCCGGGGGAGGAAGAAGAAAGGTGGGGACATTCGGAGTAATGGCGTTTGTCTTCCGAGCAACCGCTACGCGTGATAGAGCCCTGCTTCCCTGCAGATAGCTGAACACCTGCCTGCCGACGGGAAGTGGTGAATTAATTCCTTCTTTCGCTTTGCTTCTCCGCGCAGTGTTCTTTTGCTCTACCTATTAAACTGTTTTTATCTCAGCCCACGAGTTTTCTCACTTTTACTCTTCTGGTTCTCTCCCCCACCCCACCTGGGGGGAGTGAGTGAGCGGCTGTGTGGTGCTTAGTTGCCAGCTGGGGTTAAACCACGACATTTTAGTAGGCTAAACAAGTTGAGAGCCCAAGTGTTTGTGCTTCGTTTGAGAGGTTACCAGTGGAGATGAGGACCAGCAAGAGCTTTCAGGGCTGGCACCTTTAGTGTAGGAGCAATCGCTGGACGTTCGCAATTTCGGTGTTGAGCTCTGGCCAGATTGAGCAGGAGAGGCTGTGTACGTTGGAAGTTTTAGTAGGCTAAACAAGTTCAGAGCCCAAGTGTTTGTGGTTCGTTTGAGAGGTTACCAGTGGGAGATGAGGACCAGCAAGAGCTTTCAGGGCTGGCACCTTTAGTGTAGGAGCAATCGCTGGACGTTCGCAATTTCGGAGTTGAATTTTGGCCAGATTGAGCAGGAGAGGCTGTGTACGTTGGAAGTTTTAGCAGCCTAAACAAGTTCAGAGCCCAAGTGTTTGTGGTTCGTTTGAGAGGTTACCAGTGGGAGATGAGGACCAGCAAGAGCTTTCAGGGCTGGCACCTTTAGTGTAGGAGCAATCCCTGGACGTTCGCAATTTCGGTGTTGAGCTCTGGCCAGTTTGAGCAGGAGAGGCTGTGTACGTTGGAAGTTTTAGTAGGCGAAACAAGTTCAGAGCCCAAGTGTTTGTGGTTCGTTTGAGAGGTTACCAGTGGGAGATGAGGACCAGCAAGAGCTTTCAGGGCTGGCACCTTTAGTGTAGGAGCAATCCCTGGACGTTCGCAATTTCGGTGTTGAGCTCTGGCCAGATTGAGCAGGAGAGGCTGTGTACGTTGGAAGTTTTAGTAGGCGAAACAAGTTCAGAGCCCAAGTGTTTGTGGTTCGTTTGAGAGGTTACCAGTGGGAGATGAGGACCAGCAAGAGCTTTCAGGGCTGGCACCTTTAGTGTAGGAGCAATCGCTGGACGTTCGCAATTTCGGTGTTGAGCTCTGGCCAGATTGAGCAGGAGAGGCTGTGTACGTTGGAAGTTTTAGTAGGCTAAACAAGTTCAGAGCCCAAGTGTTTGTGCTTCGTTTGAGAGGTTACCAGTGGGAGATGAGGACCAGCAAGAGCTTTCAGGGCTGGCACCTTTAGTGTAGGAGCAATCGCTGGACGTTCGCAATTTCGGTGTTGAGCTCTGGCCAGATTGAGCAGGAGAGGCTGTGTACGTTGGAAGTTTTAGTAGGCTAAACAAGTTCAGAGCCCAAGTGTTTGTGGTTCGTTTGAGAGGTTACCAGTGGGAGATGAGGACCAGCAAGAGCTTTCAGGGCTGGCACCTTTAGTGTAGGAGCAATCCCTGGACGTTCGCAATGTCGGTGTTGAGCTCTGGCCAGATTGAGCAGGAGAGGCTGTATACGTTGGAAGCTTTAGTAGGCTAAACAAGTTCAGAGGCCAAGTGTTTGTGGTTCGTTTGAGAGGTTACCAGTGGGAGATGAGGACCAGCAAGAGCTTTCAGGGCTGGCACCTTTAGTGTAGGAGCAATCGCTGCACGTTCGCAATTTCGGTGTTGAATTTTGGGCAGATTGAGCAGGAGAGGCTGTGTACGTTGGAAGTTTTAGTAGGCTAAACAAGTTGAGAGCCCAAGTGTTTGTGGTTCGTTTGAGAGGTTACCAGTGGGAGATGAGGACCAGCAAGAGCTTTCAGGGCTGGCACCTTTAGTGTAGGAGCAATCGCTGGACGTTCGCAATTTCGGTGTTGAGCTCTGGCCAGATTGAGCAGGAGAGGCTGTGTACGTTGGAAGTTTTAGTAGGCTAAACAAGTTGAGAGCCCAAGTGTTTGTGGTTCGTTTGAGAGGTTACCAGTGGGAGATGAGGACCAGCAAGAGCTTTCAGGGCTGGCACCTTTAGTGTAGGAGCAATCGCTGGACGTTCGCAATTTCGGTGTTGAGCTCTGGCCAGATTGAGCAGGAGAGGCTGTGTACGTTGGAAGTTTTAGTAGGCTAAACAAGTTCAGAGCCCAAGTGTTTGTGCTTCGTTTGAGAGGTTACCAGTGGGAGATGAGGACCAGCAAGAGCTTTCAGGGCTGGCACCTTTAGTGTAGGAGCAATCGCTGGACGTTCGCAATGTCGGTGTTGAGCTCTGGCCAGATTGAGCAGGAGAGGCTGTGTACGTTGGAAGTTTTAGTAGGCTAAAGAAGTTCAGAGCCCAAGTGTTTGTGGTTCATTTGAGAGGTTACCAGTGGGAGATGAGGACCAGCAAGAGCTTTCAGGGCTGGCACCTTTAGTGTAGGCGCAATCCCTGGACGTTCGCAATGTCGGTGTTGAGCTCTGGCCAGATTGAGCAGGAGAGGCTGTGTACGTTGGAAGTTTTAGTAGGCTAAACAAGTTCAGAGCCCAAGTGTTTGTGGTTCGTTTGAGAGGTTACCAGTGGGAGATGAGGACCAGCAAGAGCTTTCAGGGCTGGCACCTTTAGTGTAGGAGCAATCGCTGGACATTCGCAATTTCGGTGCTGAGCTCTGGCCAGATTGAGCAGGAGAGGCTGTGTACGTTGGAAGTTTTAGTAGGCTAAACAAGTTCAGAGCCCAAGTGTTTGTGGTTCGTTTGAGAGGTTACCAGTGGGAGATGAGGACCAGCAAGAGCTTTCAGGGCTGGCACCTTTAGTGTAGGAGCAATCGCTGGACGTTCGCAATTTCGGTGTTGAGCTCTGGCCAGATTGAGCAGGAGAGGCTGTGTACGTTGGAAGTTTTAGTAGGCTAAACAAGTTCAGAGCCCAAGTGTTTGTGGTTCATTTGAGAGGTTATACCCAGTGGGAGATGAGGACCAGCAAGAGCTTTCAGGGCTGGCACCTTTAGTGTAGGAGCAATCGCTGGACGTTCGCAATTTCGGTGTTGAGCTCTGGCCAGATTGAGCAGGAGAGGCTGTGTACGTTGGAAGTTTTAGTAGGCTAAACAAGTTCAGAGGCCAAGTGTTTGTGGTTCGTTTGAGAGGTTACCAGTGGGAGATGAGGACCAGCAAGAGCTTTCAGGGCTGGCACCTTTAGTGTAGGAGCAATCGCTGGACGTTGGCAATTTCGGTGTTGAGCTCTGGCCAGATTGAGCAGGAGAGGCTGTGTACGTTGGAAGTTTTAGTAGGCTAAACAAGTTGAGAGCCCAAGTGTTTGTGGTTCGTTTGAGAGGTTACCAGTGGGAGATGAGGACCAGCAAGAGCTTTCAGGGCTGGCACCTTTAGTGTAGGAGCAATCGCTGGACGTTCGCAATTTCGGTGTTGAGCTCTGGCCAGATTGAGCAGGAGAGGCTGTGTACGTTGGAAGTTTTAGTAGGCTAAACAAGTTCAGAGCCCAAGTGTTTGTGGTTCATTTGAGAGGTTACCAGTGGGAGATGAGGACCAGCAAGAGCTTTCAGGGCTGGCACCTTTAGTGTAGGAGCAATCGCTGGACGTTCGCAATGTCGGTGTTGAGCTCTGGCCAGATTGAGCAGGAGAGGCTGTGTACGTTGGAAGTTTTAGTAGGCTAAACAAGTTCAGAGGCCAAGTGTTTGTGGTTCGTTTGAGAGGTTACCAGTGGGAGATGAGGACCAGCAAGAGCTTTCAGGGCTGGCACCTTTAGTGTAGGAGCAATCGCTGCACGTTCGCAATTTCGGTGTTGAATTTTGGGCAGATTGAGCAGGAGAGGCTGTGTACGTTGGAAGTTTTAGTAGGCTAAACAAGTTGAGAGCCCAAGTGTTTGTGGTTCGTTTGAGAGGTTACCAGTGGGAGATGAGGACCAGCAAGAGCTTTCAGGGCTGGCACCTTTAGTGTAGGAGCAATCCTGGACGTTCGCAATGTCGGTGTTGAGCTCTGGCCAGATTGAGCAGGAGAGGCTGTGTACGTTGGAAGTTTTAGTAGGCTAAACAAGTTCAGAGCCAAGTGTTTGTGGTTCGTTTGAGAGGTTACCAGTGGGAGATGAGGACCAGCCCAACAAGAGCTTTCAGGGCTGGCACCTTTAGTGTAGGAGCAATCGCTGGACGTTCGCAATTTCGGTGTTGAGCTCTGGCCAGATTGAGCAGGAGAGGCTGTGTACGTTGGAAGTTTTAGTAGGCTAAACAAGTTCAGAGCCCAAGTGTTTGTGGTTCGTTTGAGAGGTTACCAGTGGGAGATGAGGACCAGCAAGAGCTTTCAGGGCTGGCACCTTTAGTGTAGGAGCAATCGCTGGACGTTCGCAATGTCGGTGTTGAGCTCTGGCCAGATTGAGCAGGAGAGGCTGTGTACGTTGGAAGTTTTAGTAGGCTAAAGAAGTTCAGAGCCCAAGTGTTTGTGGTTCATTTGAGAGGTTACCAGTGGGAGATGAGGACCAGCAAGAGCTTTCAGGGCTGGCACCTTTAGTGTAGGCGCAATCCCTGGACGTTCGCAATGTCGGTGTTGAGCTCTGGCCAGATTGAGCAGGAGAGGCTGTGTACGTTGGAAGTTTTAGTAGGCCTAAACAAGTTCAGAGCCCAAGTGTTTGTGGTTCGTTTGAGAGGTTACCAGTGGGAGATGAGGACCAGCAAGAGCTTTCAGGGCTGGCACCTTTAGTGTAGGAGCAATCGCTGGACATTCGCAATTTCGGTGCTGAGCTCTGGCCAGATTGAGCAGGAGAGGCCTGTGTACGTTGGAAGTTTTAGTAGGCCTAAACAAGTTCAGAGCCCAAGTGTTTGTGGTTCGTTTGAGAGGTTACCAAGTGGGAGATGAGGACCAGCAAGAGCTTTCAGGGCTGTGCACCTTTAGTGTAGGAGCAATCGCTGGACGTTCGCAATTTCGGTGTTGAGCTCTGGCCAGATTGAGCAGGAGAGGCTGTGTACGTTGGAAGTTTTAGTAGGCTAAACAAGTTCAGAGCCCAAGTGTTTGTGGTTCGTTTGAGAGGTTACCAGTGGGAGATGAGGACCAGCAAGAGCTTTCAGGGCTGGCACCTTTAGTGTAGGAGCAATCGCTGGACGTTCGCAATTTCGGTGTTGAGCTCTGGCCAGATTGAGCAGGAGAGGCTGTGTACGTTGGAAGTTTTAGTAGGCTAAACAAGTTCAGAGCCCAAGTGTTTGTGGTTCGTTTGAGAGGTTACCAGTGGAGATGAGGACCAGCAAGAGCTTTCAGGGCTGGCACCTTTAGTGTAGGAGCAATCGCTGGACGTTGGCAATTTCGGTGTTGAGCTCTGGCCAGATTGAGCAGGAGAGGCTGTGTACGTTGGAAGTTTTAGTAGGCTAAACAAGTTGAGAGCCCAAGTGTTTGTGGTTCGTTTGAGAGGTTACCAGTGGGGAGATGAGGACCAGCAAGAGCTTTCAGGGCTGGCACCTTTAGTGTAGAGCAATCGCTGGACGTTCGCAATTTCGGTGTTGAGCTCTGGCCAGATTGAGCAGAAGAGGCTGTGTACGTTGGAAGTTTTAGTAGGCTAAACAAGTTCAGAGCCCAAGTGTTTTGTGGTTCATTTGAGAGGTTACCAGTGGGAGATGAGGACCAGCAAGAGCTTTCAGGGCTGGCACCTTTAGTGTAGGAGCAATCGCTGGACGTTCGCAATGTCGGTGTTGAGCTCTGGCCAGATTGAGCAGGAGAGGCTGTGTACGTTGGAAGTTTTAGCAGCCTAAACAAGTTCAGAGCCCAAGTGTTTGTGGTTCGTTTGAGAGGTTACCAGTGGGAGATGAGGACCAGCAGGAGCTTTCAGGGCTGGCACCTTTAGTGTAGGAGCAATCGCTGGACGTTCGCAATGTCGGTGTTGAGCTCTGAGGCCAGATTGAGCAGGAGAGGCTGTGTACGTTGGAAGTTTTAGTAGGCTAAACAAGTTCAGAGCCCAAGTGTTTGTGGTTCGTTTGAGAGGTTACCAGTGGGAGATGAGGACCAGCAAGAGCTTTTCAGGGCTGGCACCTTTAGTGTAGGAGCAATCGCTGACGTTCGCAATTTCGTTGGTGAATTTTAGGCAGATTGAGCAGGAGAGGCTGTGTACGTTGGAAGTTTTAGTAGGCTAAACAAGTTCAGAGCCCAAGTGTTTGTGGTTCATTGAGAGGTTACCAGTGGGAGATGAGGACCAGCAAGAGCTTTCAGGGCTGGCACCTTTAGTGTAGGAGCAATCGCTGGACGTTCGCAATGTCGGTGTTGAGCTCTGGCCAGATTGAGCAGGAGAGGCTGTGGTACGTTGGAAGTTTTAGTAGGCTAAACAAGTTCAGAGGCAAGTGTTTGTGGTTCGTTTTGAGAGGTTACCAGTGGGAGATGAGGACCAGCAAGAGCTTTCAGGGCTGGCACCTTTAGTGTAGGAGCAATCGCCTGCACGTTCGCAATTTCGGTGTTGAATTTTGGGCAGATTGAGCAGGAGAGGGCTGTGTACGTTGGAAGTTTTAGTAGGCTAAACAAGTTGAGAGCCCAAGTGTTTGTGGTTCGTTTGAGGAGGTTACCAGTGGGAGATGAGGACCAGCAAGAGCTTTCAGGGCTGGCACCTTTAGTGTAGGAGCAATCCCTGGACGTTCGCAATGTCGGTGTTGAGCTCTGGCCAGATTGAGCAGGAGAGGCTGTGTACGTTGGAAGTTTTAGTAGGCTAAACAAGTTCAGAGCCCAAGTGTTTGTGGTTCGTTTGAGAGGTTACCAGTGGGAGATGAGGACCAGCAAGAGCTTTCAGGGCTGGCACCTTTAGTGTAGGAGCAATCGCTGGACGTTCGCAATTTCGGTGTTGAGCTCTGGCCAGATTGAGCAGGAGAGGCTGTGTACGTTGGAAGTTTTAGTAGGCTAAACAAGTTCAGAGCCCAAGTGTTTGTGGTTCGTTTGAGAGGTTACCAGTGGGAGATGAGGACCAGCAAGAGCTTTCAGGGCTGGCACCTTTAGTGTAGGAGCAATCGCTGGACGTTCGCAATGTCGGTGTTGAGCTCTGGCCAGATTGAGCAGGAGAGGCTGTGTACGTTGGAAGTTTTAGTAGGCTAAAGAAGTTCAGAGCCCAAGTGTTTGTGGTTCATTTGAGAGGTTACCAGTGGGAGATGAGGACCAGCAAAGAGCTTTCAGGGCTGGCACCTTTAGTGTAGGCGCAATCGCTGGACGTTCGCAATGTCGGTGTTGAGCTCTGGCCAGATTGAGCAGGAGAGGCTGTGTACGTTGGAAGTTTTAGTAGGCTAAACAAGTTCAGAGCCCAAGTGTTTGTGGTTCGTTTGAGAGGTTACCAGTGGGAGATGAGGACCAGCAAGAGCTTTCAGGGCTGGCACCTTTAGTGTAGGAGCAATCGCTGGACATTCGCAATTTCGGTGCTGAGCTCTGGCCAGATTGAGCAGGAGAGGCTGTGTACGTTGGAAGTTTTAGTAGGCTAAACAAGTTCAGAGCCCAAGTGTTTGTGGTTCGTTTGAGAGGTTACCAGTGGGAGATGAGGACCAGCAAGAGCTTTCAGGGCTGGCACCTTTAGTGTAGGAGCAATCGCTGGACGTTCGCAATTTCGGTGTTGAGCTCTGGCCAGATTGAGCAGGAGAGGCTGTGTACGTTGGAAGTTTTAGTAGGCTAAACAAGTTCAGAGCCCAAGTGTTTGTGGTTCGTTTGAGAGGTTACCAGTGGGAGATGAGGACCAGCAAGAGCTTTCAGGGCTGGCACCTTTAGTGTAGGAGCAATCGCTGGACGTTCGCAATTTCGGTGTTGAGCTCTGGCCAGATTGAGCAGGAGAGGCTGTGTAACGTTGGAAGTTTTAGTAGGCTAAACAAGTTCAGAGCCCAAGTGTTTGTGGTTCGTTTGAGAGGTTACCAGTGGGAGATGAGGACCAGCAAGAGCTTTCAGGGCTGGCACCTTTAGTGTAGGAGCAATCGCTGGACGTTGGCAATTTCGGTGTTGAGCTCTGGCCAGATTGAGCAGGAGAGGCTGTGTACGTTGGAAGTTTTAGTAGGCTAAACAAGTTGAGAGCCCAAGTGTTTGTGGTTCGTTTGAGAGGTTACCAGTGGGAGATGAGGACCAGCAAGAGCTTTCAGGGCTGGCACCTTTTAGTGTAGGAGCAATCGCTGGACGTTCGCAATTTCGGTGTTGAGCTCTGGCCAGATTGAGCAGAAGAGGCTGTGTACGTTGGAAGTTTTAGTAGGCTAAACAAGTTCAGAGCCCAAGTGTTTGTGGTTCGTTTGAGAGGTTACCAGTGGGAGATGAGGACCAGCAAGAGCTTTCAGGGCTGGCACCTTTAGTGTAGGAGCAATCGCTGGACGTTCGCAATTTCGTTGGTGAATTTTAGGCAGATTGAGCAGGAGAGGCTGTGTACGTTGGAAGTTTTAGTAGGCTAAACAAGTTCAGAGGCCAAGTGTTTGTGGTTCGTTTGAGAGGTTACCAGTGGGAGATGAGGACCAGCAAGAGCTTTCAGGGCTGGCACCTTTAGTGTAGGAGCAATCGCTGGACGTTCGCAATGTCGGTGTTGAGCTCTGGCCAGATTGAGCAGGAGAGGCTGTGTACGTTGGAAGTTTTAGTAGGCTAAACAAGTTCAGAGGCCAAGTGTTGTGGTTCGTTTGAGAGGTTACCAGTGGGAGATGAGGACCAGCAAGAGCTTTCAGGGCTGGCACCTTTAGTGTAGGAGCAATCGCTGGACGTTCGCAATGTCGGTGTTGAGCTCTGGCCAGATTGAGCAGGAGAGGCTGTGTACGTTGGAAGTTTTAGTAGGCTAAACAAGTTCAGAGCCCAAGTGTTTGTGGTTCGTTTGAGAGGTTACCAGTGGGAGATGAGGACCAGCAAGAGCTTTCAGGGCTGGCACCTTTAGTGTAGGGAGCAATCCCTGGACGTTCGCAATGTCGGTGTTGAGCTCTGGCCAGATTGAGCAGGAGAGGCTGTGTACGTTGGAAGTTTTAGTAGGCGAAACAAGTTCAGAGCCCAAGTGTTTGTGGTTCGTTTGAGAGGTTACCAGTGGGAGATGAGGACCAGCAAGAGCTTTCAGGGCTGGCACCTTTAGTGTAGGCGCAATCCTGGACGTTCGCAATGTCGGTGTTGAGCTCTGGCCAGATTGAGCAGGAGAGGCTGTGTACGTTGGAAATTTTAGTAGGCTAAACAAGTTCAGAGCCCAAGTGTTTGTGGTTCGTTTGAGAGGTTACCAGTGGGAGATGAGGACCAGCAAGAGCTTTCAGGGCTGGCACCTTTAGGGTAGGAGCAATCCCTGGACGTTTCCCAATTTCGTTGGTGAATTTTGGGCAGATTGAGCAGGAGAGGCTGTGTACGTTGGAAGTTTTAGTAGGCTAAACAAGTTCAGAGCCCAAGTGTTTGTGGTTCGTTTGAGAGGTTACCAGTGGGAGATGAGGACCAGCAAGAGCTTTCAGGGCTGGCACCTTTAGTGTAGGAGCAATCACTGAACGTTCGCAATTTCGGTGTTGAGCTCTGGCCAGTTTGAGCAGGAGAGGCTGTGTACGTTGGAAGTTTTAGTAGGCTAAACAAGTTCAGAGCCCAAGTGTTTGTGGTTCGTTTGAGAGGTTACCAGTGGGAGATGAGGACCAGCAGGAGCTTTCAGGGCTGGCACCTTTAGTGTAGGAGCAATCGCTGGACATTCGCAATTTCGGTGCTGAGCTCTGGCCAGATTGAGCAGGAGAGGCTGTGTACGTTGGAAGTTTTAGTAGGCTAAACAAGTCAGAGCCCAAGTGTTTGTGGTTCGTTTGAGAGGTTACCAGTGGGAGATGAGGACCAGCAAGAGCTTTCAGGGCTGGCACCTTTAGGGTAGGAGCAATCCCTGGACGTTCGCAATTTCGGTGTTGAGCTCTGGCCAGATTGAGCAGGAGAGGCTGTGTACGTTGGAAGTTTTAGTAGGCTAAACAAGTTCAGAGCCCAAGTGTTTGTGTTCGTTTGAGAGGTTACCAGTGGGAGATGAGGACCAGCAAGAGCTTTCAGGGCTGGCACCTTTAGTGTAGGAGCAATCCCTGGACGTTCGCAATTTCGGTGCTGAGCTCTGGCCAGATTGAGCAGGAGAGGCTGTGTACGTTGGAAGTTTTAGTAGGCTAAACAAGTTCAGAGCCCAAGTGTTTGTGGTTCGTTTGAGAGGTTACCAGTGGGAGATGAGGACCAGCAAGAGCTTTCAGGGCTGGCACCTTTAGTGTAGGAGCAATCGCTGGACGTTCGCAATTTCGGTGTTGAGCTCTGGCCACATTGAGCAGGAGAGGCTGTGTACGTTGGAAGTTTTAGTAGGCTAAACAAGTTCAGAGCCCAAGTGTTTGTGGTTCGTTTGAGAGGTTACCAGTGGGAGATGAGGACCAGCAAGAGCTTTCAGGGCTGGCACCCTTTAGTGTAGGAGCAATCGCTGGACGTTCGCAATTTCGGTGTTGAGCTCTGGCCAGATTGAGCAGGAGAGGCTGTGTACGTTGGAAGTTTTAGTAGGCTAAACAAGTTGAGAGCCCAAGTGTTTGTGGTTCGTTTGAGAGGTTACCAGTGGGAGATGAGGACCAGCAAGAGCTTTCAGGGCTGGCACCTTTAGTGTAGGAGCAATCGCTGGACGTTCGCAATGTCGGTGTTGAGCTCTGGCCAGATTGAGCAGGAGAGGCTGTGTACGTTGGAAGTTTTAGTAGGCTAAACAAGTTCAGAGCCCAAGTGTTTGTGGTTCGTTTGAGAGGTTACCAGTGGGAGATGAGGACCAGCAAGAGCTTTCAGGGCTGGCACCTTTAGTGTAGGAGCAATCGCTGGACGTTCGCAATTTCGTTTGTGAATTTTAGGCAGATTGAGCAGGAGAGGCTGTGTACGTTGGAAGTTTTAGTAGGCCTAAACAAGTTCAGAGCCCAAGTGTTTGTGGTTCGTTTGAGAGGTTACCAGTGGGAGATGAGGACCAGCAAGAGCTTTCAGGGCTGGCACCTTTAGTGTAGGAGCAATCGCTGGACGTTCGCAATGTCGGTGTTGAGCTCTGGCCAGATTGAGCAGGAGAGGCTGTGTACGTTGGAAGTTTTAGTAGGCTAAACAAGTTCAGAGCCCAAGTGTTTGTGGTTCGTTTGAGAGGTTACCAGTGGGGAGATGAGGACCAGCAAGAGCTTTCAGGGCTGGCACCTTTAGTGTAGGAGCAATCGCTGGACGTTCGCAATTTCGGTGTTGAGCTCTGGCCAGTTTGAGCAGGAGAGGCTGTGTACGTTGGAAGTTTTAGTAGGCTAAACAAGTTGAGAGCCCAAGTGTTTGTGGTTCGTTTGAGAGGTTACCAGTGGGAGATGAGGACCAGCAAGAGCTTTCAGGGCTGGCACCTTTAGTGTAGGAGCAATCCCTGGACGTTCGCAATGTCGGTGTTGAGCTCTGGCCAGATTGAGCAGGAGAGGCTGTGTACGTTGGAAGTTTTAGTAGGCTAAACAAGTTCAGAGCCCAAGTGTTTGTGGTTCGTTTGAGAGGTTACCAGTGGGAGATGAGGACCAGCAAGAGCTTTCAGGGCTGGCACCTTTAGTGTAGGCGCAATCCCTGGACGTTCGCAATGTCGGTGTTGAGCTCTGGCCAGATTGAGCAGGAGAGGCTGTGTACGTTGGAAATTTTAGTAGGCTAAACAAGTTCAGAGCCCAAGTGTTTGTGGTTCGTTTTGAGAGGTTACCAGTGGGAGATGAGGACCAGCAGGAGCTTTCAGGGCTGGCACCTTTAGGGTAGGAGCAATCCCTGGACGTTTCCAATTTCGTTGGTGAATTTTGGGCAGATTGAGCAGGAGAGGCTGTGTACGTTGGAAGTTTTAGTAGGCTAAACAAGTTCAGAGCCCAAGTGTTTGTGGTTCGTTTGAGAGGTTACCAGTGGGAGATGAGGACCAGCAAGAGCTTTCAGGGCTGGCACCTTTAGTGTAGGAGCAATCGCTGGACGTTCGCAATGTCGGTGTTGAATTTTGGGCAGATTGAGCAGGAGAGGCTGTGTACGTTGGAAGTTTTAGTAGGCTAAACAAGTTCAGAGCCCAAGTGTTTGTGGTTCGTTTGAGAGGTTACCAGTGGAGATGAGGACCAGCAAGAGCTTTCAGGGCTGGCACCTTTAGTGTAGGAGCAATCGCTGGACGTTCGCAATTTCGGTGTTGAGCTCTGGCCAGATTGAGCAGGAGAGGCTGTGTACGTTGGAAGTTTTAGTAGGCTAAACAAGTTGAGAGCCCAAGTGTTTGTGGTTCGTTTGAGAGGTTACCAGTGGGAGATGAGGACCAGCAAGAGCTTTCAGGGCTGGCACCTTTAGTGTAGGAGCAATCCCTGGACGTTTCCAATTTCGTTGGTGAATTTTGGGCAGATTGAGCAGGAGAGGCTGTGTACGTTGGAAGTTTTAGTAGGCTAAACAAGTTCAGAGCCCAAGTGTTTGTGGTTCGTTTGAGAGGTTACCAGTGGGAGATGAGGACCAGCAAGAGCTTTCAGGGCTGGCACCTTTAGGGTAGGAGCAATCGCTGGACGTTCGCAATTTCGGTGTTGAGCTCTGGCCAGATTGAGCAGGAGAGGCTGTGTACGTTGGAAGTTTTAGTAGGCTAAACAAGTTCAGAGCCCAAGTGTTTGTGGTTCGTTTGAGAGGTTACCAGTGGGAGATGAGGACCAGCAAGAGCTTTCAGGCTGGCACCTTTAGTGTAGGAGCAATCGCTGGACGTTCGCAATTTCGGTGCTGAGCTCTGGCCAGATTGAGCAGGAGAGGCTGTGTACGTTGGAAGTTTTAGTAGGCTAAACAAGTTCAGAGCCCAAGTGTTTGTGGTTCGTTTGAGAGGTTACCAGTGGGAGATGAGGACCAGCAAGAGCTTTCAGGGCTGGCACCTTTAGTGTAGGCGCAATCCCTGGACGTTCGCAATGTCGGTGGTTGAACTCTGGCCAGATTGAGCAGGAGAGGCTGTGTACGTTGGAAGTTTTAGTAGGCTAAACAAGTTCAGAGCCCAAGTGTTTGTGGTTCGTTTGAGAGGTTACCAGTGGAGATGAGGACCAGCAAGAGCTTTCAGGCTGGCACCTTTAGTGTAGGAGCAATCCCTGGACGTTCGCAATTTCGGTGCTGAGCTCTGGCCAGATTGAGCAGGAGAGGCTGTGTACGTTGGAAGTTTTAGTAGGCTAAACAAGTTCAGAGCCCAAGTGTTGTGGTTCGTTTGAGAGGTTACCAGTGGGAGATGAGGACCAGCAAGAGCTTTCAGGGCTGGCACCTTTAGGGTAGGAGCAATCCCTGGACGTTCGCAATTTCGGTGTTGAGCTCTGGCCAGTTTGAGCAGGAGAGGCTGTGTACGTTGGAAGTTTTAGTAGGCTAAACAAGTTCAGAGCCCAAGTGTTTGTGGTTCGTTTGAGAGGTTACCAGTGGGAGATGAGGACCAGCAAGAGCTTTCAGGGCTGGCACCTTTAGTGTAGGAGCAATCGCTGGACGTTCGCAATTTCGGTGTTGAATTTGGGCAGATTGAGCAGGAGAGGCTGTGTACGTTGGAAGTTTTAGTAGGCTAACAAGTTCAGAGCCCAAGTGTTTGTGGTTCGTTTGAGAGGTTACCAGTGGGAGATGAGGACCAGCAAGAGCTTTCAGGGCTGGCACCTTTAGTGTAGGAGCAATCGCTGGACGTTCGCAATTTCGGTGTTGAATTTTGGGCAGATTGAGCAGGAGAGGCTGTGTACGTTGGAAGTTTTAGTAGGCGAAACAAGTTCAGAGCCCAAGTGTTTGTGGTTCGTTTGAGAGGTTACCAGTGGGAGATGAGGACCAGCAAGAGCTTTCAGGGCTGGCACCTTTAGTGTAGGAGCAATCGCTGGACGTTCGCAATTTCGTTGGTGAATTTAGGCAGATTGAGCAGGAGAGGCTGTGTACGTTGGAAGTTTTAGTAGGCCTAAACAAGTTCAGAGCCAAGTGTTGTGGTTCGTTTGAGAGGTTACCAGTGGGAGATGAGGACCAGCAAGAGCTTTCAGGGCTGGCACCTTTAGTGTAGGAGCAATCGCTGGACGTTCGCAATTTCGGTGTTGAGCTCTGGCCAGATTGAGCAGGAGAGGCTGTGTACGTTGGAAGTTTAGTAGGCTAAACAAGTTCAGAGGCCAAGTGTTTGTGGTTCGTTTGAGAGGTTACCAGTGGGGAGATGAGGACCAGCAAGAGCTTTCAGGGCTGGCACCTTTAGTGTAGGAGCAATCGCTGGGACGTTCGCAATGTCGGTGTTGAGCTCTGGCCAGATTGAGCAGGAGAGGCTGTGTACGTTGGAAGTTTTAGTAGGCTAAACAAGTTCAGAGCCCAAGTGTTTGTGGTTCGTTTGAGAGGTTACCAGTGGGAGATGAGGACCAGCAAGAGCTTTCAGGGCTGGCACCTTTAGTGTAGGAGCAATCGCTGGACGTTCGCAATGTCGGTGTTGAGCTCTGGCCAGATTGAGCAGGAGAGGCTGTGTACGTTGGAAGTTTTAGTAGGCTAAACAAGTTCAGAGCCCAAGTGTTGTGGTTCGTTTGAGAGGTTACCAGTGGGAGATGAGGACCAGCAAGAGCTTTCAGGGCTGGCACCTTTAGTGTAGGAGCAATCGCTGGACGTTCGCAATTTTCGGTGTTGAGCTCTGGCCAGATTGAGCAGGAGAGGCTGTGTACGTTGGAAGTTTTAGTAGGCTAAACAAGTTCAGAGCCCAAGTGTTTGTGGTTCGTTTGAGAGGTTACCAGTGGGAGATGAGGACCAGCAAGAGCTTTCAGGGCTGGCACCTTTAGTGTAGGAGCAATCCTGGACGTTCGCAATTTCGGTGTTGAGCTCTGGCCAGATTGAGCAGGAGAGGCTGTGTACGTTGGAAGTTTTAGTAGGCTAAACAAGTTCAGAGCCCAAGTGTTTGTGGTTCGTTTGAGAGGTTACCAGTGGGAGATGAGGACCAGCAAGAGCTTTCAGGGCTGGCACCTTTAGTGTAGGAGCAATCCCTGGACGTTCGCAATGTCGGTGTTGAGCTCTGGCCAGATTGAGCAGGAGAGGCTGTGTACGTTGGAAGTTTTAGTAGGCGAAACAAGTTCAGAGCCCAAGTGTTTGTGGTTCGTTTGAGAGGTTACCAGTGGGAGATGAGGACCAGCAAGAGCTTTCAGGGCTGGCACCTTTAGTGTAGGAGCAATCGCTGGACGTTCGCAATTTCGTTGGTGAATTTTAGGCAGATTGAGCAGGAGAGGCTGTGTACGTTGGAAGTTTAGTAGGCTAAACAAGTTCAGAGCCCAAGTGTTTGTGGTTCGTTTGAGAGGTTACCAGTGGGAGATGAGGACCAGCAAGAGCTTTCAGGGCTGGCACCTTTAGTGTAGGAGCATCGCTGGACGTTCGCAATTTCGGGTGTTGAGCTCTGGCCAGTTTGAGCAGGAGAGGCTGTGTACGTTGGAAGTTTTAGTAGGCTAAACAAGTTCAGAGCCCAAGTGTTTGTGGTTCGTTTGAGAGGTTACCAGTGGGAGATGAGGACCAGCAAGAGCTTTCAGGGGCTGGCACCTTTAGTGTAGGAGCAATCGCTGGACGTTCGCAATGTCGGTGTTGAGCTCTGGCCAGATTGAGCAGGAGAGGCTGTGTACGTTGGGAAGTTTTAGTAGGCTAAACAAGTTCAGAGCCCAAGGTTTTGTGGTTCATTTGAGAGGTTACCAGTGGGAGATGAGGACCAGCAAGAGCTTTCAAGGGCTGGCACCTTTAGTGTAGGAGCAATCGCTGGACGTTCGCAATGTCGGTGTTGAGCTCTGGCCAGATTGAACAGGAGAGGCTGTGTACGTTGGAAGTTTTAGTAGGCTAAACAAGTTCAGAGCCCAAGTGTTTGTGGTTCGTTTGAGAGGTTACCAGTGGGAGATGAGGACCAGCAAGAGCTTTCAGGGCTGGCACCTTTAGTGTAGGAGCAATCGCTGGACGTTCGCAATTTCGGAGTTGAGCTCTGGCCAGATTGAGCAGGAGAGGCTGTGTACGTTGGAAGTTTTAGTAGGCGAAACAAGTTCAGAGCCCAAGTGTTTGTGGTTCGTTTGAGAGGTTACCAGTGGGAGATGAGGACCAGCAAGAGCTTTCAGGGCTGGCACCTTTAGTGTAGGAGCAATCGCTGGACGTTCGCAATTTCGGTGTTGAGCTCTGGCCAGATTGAGCAGGAGAGGCTGTGTACGTTGGAAGTTTTAGTAGGCGAAACAAGTTCAGAGGCCAAGTGTTTGTGGTTCATTTGAGAGGTTACCAGTGGGAGATGAGGACCAGCAAGAGCTTTCAGGGCTGGCACCTTTAGTGTAGGAGCAATCGCTGGACGTTCGCAATTTCGTTGGTGAATTTTAGGCAGATTGAGCAGGAGAGGCTGTGTACGTTGGAAGTTTTAGTAGGCTAAACAAGTTCAGAGCCCAAGTGTTTGTGGTTCGTTTGAGAGGTTACCAGTGGGAGATGAGGACCAGCAAGAGCTTTCAGGGCTGGCACCTTTAGTGTAGGAGCAATCGCTGGACGTTCGCAATGTCGGTGTTGAGCTCTGGCCAGATTGAGCAGGAGAGGCTGTGTACGTTGGAAGTTTTAGTAGGCTAAACAAGTTCAGAGCCCAAGTGTTTGTGGTTCGTTTGAGAGGTTACCAGTGGGAGATGAGGACCAGCAAGAGCTTTCAGGGCTGGCACCTTTAGTGTAGGAGCAATCGCTGGACGTTCGCAATTTCGGTGTTGAGCTCTGGCCAGATTGAGCAGGAGAGGCTGTGTACGTTGGAAGTTTTAGTAGGCTAAACAAGTTCAGAGCCCAAGTGTTTGTGGTTCGTTTGAGAGGTTACCAGTGGGAGATGAGGACCAGCAAGAGCTTTCAGGGCTGGCACCTTTAGTGTAGGAGCAATCGCTGGACGTTGGCAATTTCGGAGTTGAGCTCTGGCCAGATTGAGCAGGAGAGGCTGTGTACGTTGGAAGTTTTAGTAGGCGAAACAAGTTCAGAGCCCAAGTGTTTGTGGTTCGTTTGAGAGGTTACCAGTGGGAGATGAGGACCAGCAAGAGCTTTCAGGGCTGGCACCTTTAGTGTAGGAGCAATCGCTGGACGTTCGCAATGTCGGTGTTGAGCTCTGCCAGATTGAGCAGGAGAGGCTGTGTACGTTGGAAGTTTTAGTAGGCTAAACAAGTTGAGAGCCCAAGTGTTTGTGGTTCGTTTGAGAGGTTACCAGTGGGAGATGAGGACCAGCAAGAGCTTTCAGGGCTGGCACCTTTAGTGTAGGAGCAATCCCTGGACGTTCGCAATTTCGGTGTTGAGCTCTGGCCAGATTGAGCAGGAGAGGCTGTGTACGTTGGAAGTTTTAGTAGGCTAAACAAGTTCAGAGCCCAAGTGTTTGTGGTTCGTTTGAGAGGTTACCAGTGGGAGATGAGGACCAGCAAGAGCTTTCAGGGCTGGCACCTTTAGTGTAGGAGCAATCCCTGGACGTTCGCAATTTCGGTGTTGAGCTCTGGCCAGATTGAGCAGGAGAGGCTGTGTACGTTGGAAGTTTTAGTAGGCTAAACAAGTTCAGAGCCCAAGTGTTTGTGGTTCATTTGAGAGGTTACCAGTGGGAGATGAGGAGCAGCAAGAGCTTTCAGGGCTGGCACCTTTAGTGTAGGAGCAATCCCTGGACGTTCGCAATGTCGGTGTTGAGCTCTGGCCAGATTGAGCAGGAGAGGCTGTGTACGTTGGAAGTTTTAGTAGGCTAAACAAGTTCAGAGCCCAAGTGTTTGTGGTTCGTTTGAGAGGTTACCAGTGGGAGATGAGGACCAGCAAGAGCTTTCAGGGCTGGCACCTTTAGTGTAGGAGCAATCCCTGGACGTTCGCAATTTCGGTGCTGAGCTCTGGCCAGATTGAGCAGGAGAGGCTGTGTACGTTGGAAGTTTTAGTAGGCTAAACAAGTTCAGAGCCCAAGTGTTTGTGGTTCGTTTGAGAGGTTACCAGTGGGAGATGAGGACCAGCAAGAGCTTTCAGGGCTGGCACCTTTAGGGTAGGAGCAATCCCTGGACGTTCGCAATTTCGGTGTTGAGCTCTGACCAGATTGAGCAGGAGAGGCTGTGTACGTTGGAAGTTTTAGTAGGCTAAACAAGTTCAGAGCCCAAGTGTTTGTGGTTCGTTTGAGAGGTTACCAGTGGGAGATGAGGACCAGCAAGAGCTTTCAGGGCTGGCACCTTTAGTGTAGGAGCAATCGCTGGACGTTCGCAATTTCGGTGTTGAATTTTGGGCAGATTGAGCAGGAGAGGCTGTGTACGTTGGAAGTTTTAGTAGGCGAAACAAGTTCAGAGCCCAAGTGTTTGTGGTTCGTTTGAGAGGTTACCAGTGGGAGATGAGGACCAGCAAGAGCTTTCAGGGCTGGCACCTTTAGTGTAGGAGCAATCGCTGGACGTTCGCAATTTCGTTGGTGAATTTAGGCAGATTGAGCAGGAGAGGCTGTGTACGTTGGAAGTTTTAGCAGCCTAAACAAGTTCAGAGCCCAAGTGTTTGTGGTTCGTTTGAGAGGTTACCAGTGGGAGATGAGGACCAGCAAGAGCTTTCAGGGCTGGCACCTTTAGTGTAGGAGCAATCGCTGGACGTTCGCAATGTCGGTGTTGAGCTCTGGCCAGATTGAGCAGGAGAGGCTGTGTACGTTGGAAGTTTTAGTAGGCTAAACAAGTTCAGAGCCCAAGTGTTTGTGGTTCGTTTGAGAGGTTACCAGTGGGAGATGAGGACCAGCAAGAGCTTTCAGGGCTGGCACCTTTAGTGTAGGAGCAATCGCTGGACGTTGGCAATTTCGGAGTTGAGCTCTGGCCAGATTGAGCAGGAGAGGCTGTGTACGTTGGAAGTTTTAGTAGGCGAAACAAGTTCAGAGCCCAAGTGTTTGTGGTTCGTTTGAGAGGTTACCAGTGGGAGATGAGGACCAGCAAGAGCTTTCAGGCTGGCACCTTTAGTGTAGGAGCAATCGCTGGACGTTCGCAATGTCGGTGTTGAGCTCTGGCCAGATTGAGCAGGAGAGGCTGTGTACGTTGGAAGTTTTAGTAGGCTAAACAAGTTGAGAGCCCAAGTGTTTGTGGTTCGTTTGAGAGGTTACCAGTGGGAGATGAGGACCAGCAAGAGCTTTCAGGGCTGGCACCTTTAGTGTAGGAGCAATCCCTGGACGTTCGCAATTTCGGTGTTGAGCTCTGGCCAGATTGAGCAGGAGAGGCTGTGTACGTTGGAAGTTTTAGTAGGCTAAACAAGTTCAGAGCCCAAGTGTTTGTGGTTCGTTTGAGAGGTTACCAGTGGGAGATGAGGACCAGCAAGAGCTTTCAGGGCTGGCACCTTTAGTGTAGGAGCAATCCCTGGACGTTCGCAATTTCGGTGTTGAGCTCTGGCCAGATTGAGCAGGAGAGGCTGTGTACGTTGGAAGTTTTAGTAGGCTAAACAAGTTCAGAGCCAAGTGTTTGTGGTTCATTTGAGAGGTTACCAGTGGGAGATGAGGAGCAGCAAGAGCTTTCAGGGCTGGCACCTTTAGTGTAGGAGCAATCCCTGGACGTTCGCAATGTCGGTGTTGAGCTCTGGCCAGATTGAGCAGGAGAGGCTGTGTACGTTGGAAGTTTTAGTAGGCTAAACAAGTTCAGAGCCCAAGTGTTTGTGGTTCGTTTGAGAGGTTACCAGTGGGAGATGAGGACCAGCAAGAGCTTTCAGGGCTGGCACCTTTAGTGTAGGAGCAATCCTGGACGTTCGCAATTTCGGTGCTGAGCTCTGGCCAGATTGAGCAGGAGAGGCTGTGTACGTTGGAAGTTTTAGTAGGCTAAACAAGTTCAGAGCCCAAGTGTTTGTGGTTCGTTTGAGAGGTTACCAGTGGGAGATGAGGACCAGCAAGAGCTTTCAGGGCTGGCACCTTTAGGGTAGGAGCAATCCCTGGACGTTCGCAATTTCGGTGTTGAGCTCTGACCAGATTGAGCAGAGAGGCTGTGTACGTTGGAAGTTTTAGTAGGCTAAACAAGTTCAGAGCCCAAGTGTTTGTGGTTCGTTTGAGAGGTTACCAGTGGGAGATGAGGACCAGCAAGAGCTTTCAGGGCTGGCACCTTTAGTGTAGGAGCAATCGCTGGACGTTCGCAATTTTGGTGTTGAATTTTGGGCAGATTGAGCAGGAGAGGCTGTGTACGTTGGAAGTTTTAGTAGCGAAACAAGTTCAGAGCCCAAGTGTTTGTGGTTCGTTTGAGAGGTTACCAGTGGGAGATGAGGACCAGCAAGAGCTTTCAGGGCTGGCACCTTTAGTGTAGGAGCAATCGCTGGACGTTCGCAATTTCGTTGGTGAATTTTAGGCAGATTGAGCAGGAGAGGCTGTGTACGTTGGAAGTTTTAGCAGCTAAACAAGTTCAGAGCCCAAGTGTTTGTGGTTCGTTTGAGAGGTTACCAGTGGGAGATGAGGACCAGCAAGAGCTTTCAGGGCTGGCACCTTTAGTGTAGGAGCAATCGCTGGACGTTCGCAATGTCGGTGTTGAGCTCTGGCCAGATTGAGCAGGAGAGGCTGTGTACGTTGGAAGTTTTAGCAGCCTAAACAAGTTCAGAGCCCAAGTGTTTGTGGTTCGTTTGAGAGGTTACCAGTGGGAGATGAGGACCAGCAAGAGCTTTCAGGGCTGGCACCTTTAGTGTAGGAGCAATCGCTGGACGTTCGCAATTTCGTTGGTGAATTTTAGGCAGATTGAGCAGGAGAGGCTGTGTACGTTGGAAGTTTTAGTAGGCTAAACAAGTTCAGAGCCCAAGTGTTTGTGGTTCGTTTGAGAGGTTACCAGTGGGAGATGAGGACCAGCAAGAGCTTTCAGGGCTGGCACCTTTAGTGTAGGAGCAATCGCTGGACGTTCGCAATGTCGGTGTTGAGCTCTGGCCAGATTGAGCAGGAGAGGCTGTGTACGTTGGAAGTTTTAGTAGGCTAAACAAGTTCAGAGCCCAAGTGTTTGTGGTTCGTTTGAGAGGTTACCAGTGGGAGATGAGGACCAGCAAGAGCTTTCAGGGCTGGCACCTTTAGTGTAGGAGCAATCGCTGGACGTTCGCAATTTCGGTGTTGAGCTCTGGCCAGATTGAGCAGGAGAGGCTGTGTACGTTGGAAGTTTTAGTAGGCTAAACAAGTTCAGAGCCCAAGTGTTTGTGGTTCGTTTGAGAGGTTACCAGTGGGAGATGAGGACCAGCAAGAGCTTTCAGGGCTGGCACCTTTAGTGTAGGAGCAATCGCTGGACGTTCGCAATGTCGGTGTTGAGCTCTGCCAGATTGAGCAGGAGAGGCTGTGTACGTTGGAAGTTTTAGTAGGCTAAACAAGTTCAGAGCCCAAGTGTTTGTGGTTCGTTTGAGAGGTTACCAGTGGGAGATGAGGACCAGCAAGAGCTTTCAGGGCTGGCACCTTTAGTGTAGGAGCAATCGCTGACGTTCGCAATTTCGGTGTTGAGCTCTGGCCAGATTGAGCAGGAGAGGCTGTGTACGTTGGAAGTTTTAGTAGGCTAAACAAGTTCAGAGCCCAAGTGTTTGTGGTTCGTTTGAGAGGTTACCAGTGGGAGATGAGGACCAGCAAGAGCTTTCAGGGCTGGCACCTTTAGTGTAGGAGCAATCGCTGGACGTTCGCAATGTCGGTGTTGAGCTCTGGCCAGATTGAGCAGGAGAGGCTGTGTACGTTGGAAGTTTTAGTAGGCTAAACAAGTTCAGAGCCCAAGTGTTTGTGGTTCGTTTGAGAGGTTACCAGTGGGAGATGAGGACCAGCAAGAGCTTTCAGGGCTGGCACCTTTAGTGTAGGAGCAATCGCTGGACGTTCGCAATTTCGGAGTTGAGCTCTGGCCAGATTGAGCAGGAGAGGCTGTGTACGTTGGAAGTTTTAGTAGGCTAAACAAGTTCAGAGCCCAAGTGTTTGTGGTTCGTTTGATAGGTTACCAGTGGGAGATGAGGACCAGCAAGAGCTTTCAGGGCTGGCACCTTTAGTGTAGGAGCAATCCCTGGACGTTCGCAATTTCGGTGTTGAGCTCTGGCCAGATTGAGCAGGAGAGGCTGTGTACGTTGGAAGTTTTAGTAGGCGAAACAAGTTCAGAGCCCAAGTGTTTGTGGTTCGTTTGAGAGGTTACCAGTGGGAGATGAGGACCAGCAAGAGCTTTCAGGGCTGGCACCTTTAGTGTAGGAGCAATCCCTGGACGTTCGCAATGTCGGTGTTGAGCTCTGGCCAGATTGGGCAGGAGAGGCTGTGTACGTTGGAAGTTTTAGTAGGCGAAACAAGTTCAGAGCCCAAGTGTTTGTGGTTCGTTTGAGAGGTTACCAGTGGGAGATGAGGACCAGCAAGAGCTTTCAGGGCTGGCACCTTTAGTGTAGGAGCAATCGCTGGACGTTCGCAATTTCGTTGGTGAATTTTAGGCAGATTGAGCAGGAGAGGCTGTGTACGTTGGAAGTTTTAGTAGGCTAAACAAGTTCAGAGCCCAAGTGTTTGTGGTTCGTTTGAGAGGTTACCAGTGGGAGATGAGGACCAGCAAGAGCTTTCAGGGCTGGCACCTTTAGTGTAGGAGCAATCGCTGGTCGTTCGCAATTTCGGTGTTGAGCTCTGGCCAGTTTGAGCAGGAGAGGCTGTGTACGTTGGAAGTTTTAGTAGGCTAAACAAGTTCAGAGCCCAAGTGTTTGTGGTTCGTTTGAGAGGTTACCAGTGGGAGATGAGGACCAGCAAGAGCTTTCAGGGCTGGCACCTTTAGTGTAGGAGCAATCGCTGGACGTTCGCAATGTCGGTGTTGAGCTCTGGCCAGATTGAGCAGGAGAGGCTGTGTACGTTGGAAGTTTTAGTAGGCTAAACAAGTTCAGAGCCCAAGTGTTTGTGGTTCATTTGAGAGGTTACCAGTGGGAGATGAGGACCAGCAAGAGCTTTCAGGGCTGGCACCTTTAGTGTAGGAGCAATCGCTGGACGTTCGCAATGTCGGTGTTGAGCTCTGGCCAGATTGAGCAGGAGAGGCTGTGTACGTTGGAAGTTTTAGTAGGCTAAACAAGTTCAGAGCCCAAGTGTTTGTGGTTCGTTTGAGAGGTTACCAGTGGGAGATGAGGACCAGCAAGAGCTTTCAGGGCTGGCACCTTTAGTGTAGGAACAATCGCTGGACGTTCGCAATTTCGGAGTTGAGCTCTGGCCAGATTGAGCAGGAGAGGCTGTGTACGTTGGAAGTTTTAGTAGGCGAAACAAGTTCAGAGGCCAAGTGTTTGTGGTTCGTTTGAGAGGTTACCAGTGGGAGATGAGGACCAGCAAGAGCTTTCAGGGCTGGCACCTTTAGTGTAGGAGCAATCGCTGGACGTTCGCATTTCGGTGTTGAGCTCTGGCCAGATTGAGCAGGAGAGGCTGTGTACGTTGGAAGTTTTAGTAGGCGAAACAAGTTCAGAGCCCAAGTGTTTGTGGTTCATTTGAGAGGTTACCAGTGGGAGATGAGGACCATCAAGAGCTTTCAGGGCTGGCACCTTTAGTGTAGGAGCAATCGCTGGACGTTCGCAATTTCGTTGGTGAATTTAGGCAGATTGAGCAGGAGAGGCTGTGTACGTTGGAAGTTTTAGTAGGCTAAACAAGTTCAGAGCCCAAGTGTTTGTGGTTCGTTTGAGAGGTTACCAGTGGGAGATGAGGACCAGCAAGAGCTTTCAGGGCTGGCACCTTTAGTGTAGGAGCAATCGCTGGACGTTCGCAATTTGGTGTTGAGCTCTGGCCAGATTGAGCAGGAGAGGCTGTGTACGTTGGAAGTTTTAGTAGGCTAAACAAGTTCAGAGCCCAAGTGTTTGTGGTTCGTTTGAGAGGTTACCAGTGGGAGATGAGGACCAGCAAGAGCTTTCAGGGCTGGCACCTTTAGTGTAGGAGCAATCGCTGGACGTTCGCAATTTCGGTGTTGAGCTCTGGCCAGATTGAGCAGGAGAGGCTGTGTACGTTGGAAGTTTTAGTAGGCTAAACAAGTTCAGAGCCCAAGTGTTTTGTGGTTCATTTGAGAGGTTACCAGTGGGAGATGAGGACCAGCAAGAGCTTTCAGGGCTGGCACCTTTAGTGTAGGAGCAATCGCTGGACGTTCGCAATGTCGGTGTTGAGCTCTGGCCAGATTGAGCAGGAGAGGCTGTGTACGTTGGAAGTTTTAGTAGGCTAAACAAGTTCAGAGCCCAAGTGTTTGTGGTTCGTTTGAGAGGTTACCAGTGGGAGATGAGGACCAGCAAGAGCTTTCAGGGCTGGCACCTTTAGTGTAGGAGCAATCGCTGGACGTTCGCAATTTCGTTGCTGAATTTTGGCCAGATTGAGCAGGAGAGGCTGTGTACGTTGGAAGTTTTAGTAGGCGAAACAAGTTCAGAGCCCAAGTGTTTGTGGTTCGTTTGAGAGGTTACCAGTGGGAGATGAGGACCAGCAAGAGCTTCAGGGCTGGCACCTTTAGTGTAGGAGCAATCGCTGGACGTTCGCAATTTCGGTGTTGAGCTCTGGCCAGATTGAGCAGGAGAGGCTGTGTACGTTGGAAGTTTTAGTAGGCGAAACAAGTTCAGAGGCCAAGTGTTTGTGGTTCATTTGAGAGGTTACCAGTGGGAGATGAGGAGACCAGCAAGAGCTTTCAGGGCTGGCACCTTTAGTGTAGGAGCAATCGCTGGACGTTCGCAATTTCGTTGGTGAATTTTAGGCAGATTGAGCAGGAGAGGCTGTGTACGTTGGAAGTTTTAGTAGGCTAAACAAGTTCAGAGGCCAAGTGTTTGTGGTTCGTTTGAGAGGTTACCAGTGGGAGATGAGGACCAGCAAGAGCTTTCAGGGCTGGCACCTTTAGTGTAGGAGCAATCGCTGGACGTTCGCAATGTCGGTGTTGAGCTCTGGCCAGATTGAGCAGGAGAGGCTGTGTACGTTGGAAGTTTTAGTAGGCTAAACAAGTTGAGAGCCCAAGTGTTTGTGGTTCGTTTGAGAGGTTACCAGTGGGAGATGAGGACCAGCAAGAGCTTTCAGGGCTGGCACCTTTAGTGTAGGAGCAATCGCTGGACGTTCGCAATTTCGGTGTTGAGCTCTGGCCAGATTGAGCAGGAGAGGCTGTGTACGTTGGAAGTTTTAGTAGGCTAAACAAGTCAGAGCCCAAGTGTTTGTGGTTCGTTTGAGAGGTTACCAGTGGGAGATGAGGACCAGCAAGAGCTTTCAGGGCTGGCACCTTTAGTGTAGGAGCAATCGCTGGACGTTCGCAATGTCGGTGTTGAGCTCTGGCCAGATTGAGCAGGAGAGGCTGTGTACGTTGGAAGTTTTAGTAGGCTAAACAAGTTCAGAGCCCAAGTGTTTGTGGTTCGTTTGAGAGGTTGCCAGTGGGAGATGAGGACCAGCAAGAGCTTTCAGA